>NW_021706210.1:11296-12428 GCF_003719475.1 Trypanosoma rangeli
TGGTGGAAGCGCCACTACAACCACGACCAGCAGCAGCCCCAGTGGTGGGAAACACACAAAAGGCAACGCGGACGGCAGCGACACGCTCACTGTGTGGGTGCGTGGCACGCTGATGCTGCTGCTGACGGCTGCTGTTGCCTGTGCTGCTGGGGAGTGACTGCTGCGGGGTACCCGCACACCCACACACACCCTGGCAGGGCGACGCGGAGTGTTTGTGCACCGAGTTTGCGTGCCGTCTCTGTGGGCCAACTCCTCTCCTGTGCTTTGAGGGGTACTCCTTTGCTTTTTGTTTTCACTTTTGTTTCAATGGTCATTTGCTACGCACATCCCAATGGGTGGCGTCCCTTCCCCCTCCTGTTTGCCGCTGCCATCAACACACGCACGCTGCCGGCCTCGTGGCTGTGCGTTCCACGGACTGCCCAAACGAGACACGAGGCCGCGGAGACCGTGCGTGAGGTGCAGCGGTGATGCGTGTGACCAGGCAGTTCTTTTCCGTTTCTTGCAGGCAATGAGTACGCTCACACACAGCCCTCTTGTGCTTTAGGGCATGTGAAGTGAAAGCGCCTGCCGAAGTAATTCATTTATATTGTTTTTGTTTCCGCCAGGAGTCCTCCTGGGCTTCCACCTTAATTTTGTTTTTTCATTTTACTTTAGTTTGGCAAATCCTTGCGGCTCACTTTTGGTTTGCGCCGTGCCAGCCGCTGTCGCTGCGTGTTGTGTTTGCTGCCGCTGCTGGCTGTGTTGCTGACATGCCCCCATTCCTCTTTTTGTTTCTGCGAGAGGCGCAGGTAGTGCACGAGGAGGATTCTTTTGGTTCTCCGCTGCGGAGGGGGATGGTGGACGGAGTGTGAGCCGCGTCTCGCCGCGAGGGTGCGTGGGGCGGCACCCACCGCAGCCTGCTTTGAGGAGAGGCAACAGCGGCAGACTGTGCGGGGGACTTGGTCCCACCCTGTCCTTCGCGTTGTGGCTGTGCGGTTGGTGTGGCTCGCCCGTGGGGCGTCGTGCTTCGTCTTTGCTGCTTGATGCAGCGGTGGGAGTGGAGCAGGCGGTGGGCGATCGTCTCCTGAGGGGTGGCAGGGGCGAGGGTCGGGGCGGAGGTGGAGATGCCCTGCGGCGAAGAGAGGCGGCATGC
>NW_021706211.1:0-9489 GCF_003719475.1 Trypanosoma rangeli
TATATATAACATGGCTCTATGGAAACAGATGTTGTTGTTGTTGTCATTGTTATACTCCCAACTGTTGCTAAGTCGGAAAGCCGGACTTGCCTGCAGCTACGTCTAACTAAAAAAGGTCTTTCCACTTTTTTTTGTATTATTTCCGTTTTGTTTTTGTTTTTGTTTTTTTTTGTTTTTTGATGTTTTACTGTGTTTCTGAAGCAAAACCAGAACCAAAGAGTGTGTGGACGGTATTGCGATGGAGAGAGGGGGAGGGGGTGGGTGTTGGAGTCTAGCATCCTTCCTACAACATTGTTTTGAGGTTTTTGAGATGTGCATTTGTAAGCGTGGGTATAAGTGGAGTGTCTGATTTGTATTGGTGGTATTGAAAATGGTTGATAACTCCAATTGAAGAGGCAGTTTCATTGATTATTATTTGTTTTGGGTCAGCCAAGCAAATGGATAAAAAAAACGCCCGTGTCTTGCGATGTATGTATATACGGGTGTTTACATGCTGTTTATAACGATGCATTCAGACAGTCTTCCCGGATGTGACGCGGGTGCCGTCCAACCACGGTTGTTTTGTTTGTGATATATATATTATATATTATATATATGATATATATATGATATATATAATATAATATTTGTCCTCTCTGTGTCTTTACTTTGCTACATCTTTCACACTGTAAAGACGTAGACATACGCATACACACATACACGGCTTTCTCCATTCCAGCCCGGGGCAAGGCGCGCCTGGGCAGGTCCATACAAGCTGCCGTCCCGTCATCTGCTTCGCCGCGCTGCTCTGCTGACAGGCCCGTGCGCACTGCCCAGGTCGCCGACTTCGAGGTGACGCAATTCCTCTGCAGGCACTCATTCTCGTCGGCTTAAATGCGCGTGGTGGATGCAATCAAAGCTAGAGTTAAAAATAGGGCCCATAAAATAATGGGAAACTGGCGGAGAATGTGGGGCCCTAATCCTCGTCAGCGCTCGCTGCGTCGAAAGCTTCATCGCGGGCTGCGTTCGGCACAGGCTTTATTGGTTGAGGAAGCTGAAAGCGCTCGCAAAGAAATAGGTCCGGCTGCCCCCCCCCCCCCCCCCCCCCTCGCGATCTGCTCTGTCTGATTCAGCGCATCCAGTCCAAACTGGACTCTGAAGCGCCGGAGTGCCGCACACACTAGCAGGCGGGCCGACGATCCCACACACTTCTTCCTCATCAGTTCATTATGTCTTTTTTTCTTCTGGAAGTGAGTGCCCACGCGACGCTCGGAAATGCATGGCGAGACTTGCTCCGCTCAGAAAATCGCCTTCGGCAGTGGGAGCATTAAAGTCTTGTGGGCACTGGTGCGCGAGCCAAATACCCCACCGCTATTTATCCTCCGCCTCGTCATTGGATATTTACAGCGGGGCGTGTGTGTGCGTGTGCCAGTTCAGTAAAGACATGGCCACATATCCCCTGCCGCAGCGAGCACGCTGAAATGATTCGGGGTCAGCCGTCGCAAGGCGTTAAGCGCACTGTTTCGCGCTTCGCCATGTTGAAAGAGAAGCGCCCGTCGTGGCCACTGCGACGGCAAGAAGCATTGGCAACGGTGCGTGTCGTAATGGAGGCGACGGCATATGCGGGTGCATATCCCTTTGCCTCTATTCTTTCCTCGTCTACATGCAACAGCCGTGCCATCGCTGACATTGTTCAGTGCTACGCCAGCTGAGAGGTTACGCGTCGACCACGCTCTATCTCTCATTGCGGTGCGCGGCGCAACCCGGACAAAGCGGTCAAGAAAACGCCTTGAGCCGTCCCAGTGATGAGCACTTAGGGTGGAACGAAACAGCTGCCAGTTAGCCTTGCACCACGCCTGCGACCTACGACGCAGCAGCGTGGAGGGCGACAGCAACATACAGCGTGCTTCCCTATGCCCATTGAGTATGGACCGGTAGTGATCGTGGTCCGGGCGGTGTGTGGCATCCCATTCCTTGTTTTTGGAAACTCCTTGCAGAGAGTGTCGGCGGGGGGACGAACGGTGTGCCTGGTTTGGTTTAGTGCGCGGCAGTCT
The DNA here is from genome assembly GCF_003719475.1 of Trypanosoma rangeli. Lineage (NCBI taxonomy): Eukaryota > Euglenozoa > Kinetoplastea > Trypanosomatida > Trypanosomatidae > Trypanosoma > Trypanosoma rangeli. Next base: position 2,034 of record NW_021706211.1, read on the forward strand.
CGGTGTCAGGGCACAGTAAATGGCTTTTTTTCTTGTGGTTGTAGTTGATTGTTATTTTTATATGAGCTTGTACGTTTCTTCTTTCTTTAATGGTTTCGTTTTTGTTTATTATTTGCCTCCTGTTTTTGTGTCTGTATGCATGCATGACTTGGTGTTTTACTTCGTGGCTGTATGATGCTCACATTTTATTTTATTTTCGGGGGATTGTAGTCTCTTCGTGGTGGTGGGTCTGAAGTGACCGGGATACGCAAGGGAGGGGATCCGGTAAAGCTTCTCTATTGAGGGAGGAGGTGGTCGGGTGAAGCGAGAATTCTGCTTGGGGGCGTTCAACCCCACGTTATTTAGGGGACAGCGTCTTGCTGTAAAGAAAAAAAAAAAGATGCTGAAAACAGATGCGCCTCTGTCGGCGACGAAACGTCGTTACGCGGCGACGGTGGAGAAGGGCGAGAATGCATGGCGTCGCGAGTGGTCAAGCTTCATGTCGGGCGTCAACATGAAGGAGATACGCAAGGGTGGAGGTGTCGTTCTCCCAAAGTCGGCGGACTTAGAGGTGGCTGAGTCGAGCAGTCGTGGAGATGGGTGTAGTTTCTCGTACCTGTTTGCATCCCCCGCCGAGAAGAAGGCGACGCGACTTGCAAAGCAGCGTGCGGAGGATGAAAAGCGAAAAGAGCGTGCACTACAAAAGGCGAAGCACTCCGATGATCCACTGGCACACTTAAGCAAACACGAGCGAACCTTGCTGGAGGCGAGGAAGCGTGGCCTGAAGGTGGAGGGAATGACACGAAAGGAGGTGCGGCAGTTCCTGCACTTAACCATTTCTAAGGAACAACAGGAAGCGGAGCGGCACCAAGAGGAGTTTCGGCCGCATGAACTCATGGACGAGAAGCTGCAGTGGTACCAGCAGGGCCCACACCCCATAGACCTTATTGCGGAGAAACTTGTTGTCAGGAAGGCGTCGAAGAAGGCGAAACAACTTGGACTTCGTTACAACTACTTGATGCCGCATGCATCATGGTTGGCGAAGAGGGAACAGCGGCGACGTGAGCGCCTCTTGGTGGGGCTGGGTCAACACTACATGTTTGATGAGGAGGGGCGTATGATGGATATGTTTGGGAACTATGTTGACAAGGCTTCTTCCACTGGAATGCCGCCCGACAGCAACGACAAGGAGACCGCTTTGGCGAAGAACACGTCGGAGGCACAGCATTATCCACTGAGGGAGCCAGACAGAATTGTCTCCGCTGTTATGTCAGCGCCAATCATGTGCCCTGACGCCTTGGTGGACCCTCGGAAGGCTTGCAATTCCTACGTGCGCGCTGTGGTGCGGGACCGCAAGGTGGCGGATGCCATCAGGAGTGCGAATATCACCACGTCGTATATTAGCAGTTCACTAGTGATGGGGCCAAGCATCGGTTTGGATGATGAAGAAGAGAATCCTGTTGTCGCACAGAAGCATGTGAAACCGACAGTACCCAGTCGAGTAAAGGTGCGGGAGACGCGATCCAAGGCGGCCTCCTTTGAGCCATAGCATCAACACAAGGATTTGTTTTTTTTAAAGCGAAAAGTGGTGGTGGTGGAAAAACGAGAGAAGAACGAAGAGCAAAAAAAAAAAACGTGTGGTTGGAAGTACAAAAGTAGATGGATGACGTACATATCTGGGGCGCATGTCTGTATGTGTTCCACCTCGTCCTCGTCTTCACTTCTTTCCCCTCCCTCCGCCCCCCAACCCACACACACACACACAGACGGTACTCTTCTAATATATATAATATGCGTTTATGGAATTGCACAATTTTTGCTTTCCGTGCCTTGTAATTTATACTTTTGGCATCGTCGCTCGTGAATATAATATATGCTTTTTTTTTTGCTGCCTTTCTGTATTTGCATGTATGTTGTAATCTGGATGCGTGAGTTCTCGCGATCCGTGGAAGAGGAAACGGTGGCTTATATTCAACGCGCGTGCATACACGCACACAGAAGGACAGTCAAAAAATCAGGTAGGAAGAGAAGCAATCAGTTGCAAGGATAATGCCCCCGACTGATCCGAAGGAGTGGGTCAAGAAGGTGCGGTCCAAGACGCCTGTTCTTCTGGAGGTGGGGAAGCCGGCGCCCAAGGCGGTGCTGAGCTTTGGCGGTTGCGGGTTTCTAGTCACATATGCGCTTGGTGTGGCGCTTTATTTGCAGCAAGAGAAGCCAGAGTTTCTGGCGCATTCGTTTCTACTAGGGGCGGGTACAGGCGTCATCCCGGCTGTGGCTCTTGCCTGCGGGTCAAAGGCTGTCAATATCGAAAAGGTTCGTGACGCTATCGTTAACAACCGATTTTTGGTGACCGACGAGGAAAAGCGTGTAGAGGTACTCACAGAGTGCATTAACAAGCTCCTTCCTCGTAACGCGGTGGATCTTGTAAACGGACGTCTTGCTCTCACCATTGGTTTCTCAAACAAGGATCCGGGTTACATGAGACAGACGAAAGAGAATGTCCATTTTGGCCACCACATTGCGCAATGGACAGATGTTAACGATCTGGCGCAATGCATTATGGCAGCTACAGCCCCAAATACAGAAAAGCCGATGATTTTTCGTGATGCAGATAACGTTATGCGTGGAACAATGATGTCGCTTAGTAGTGAACTTGACCAGTACTGTCGTCATATTTATATTCACGGTTATGCGGGGTATCCCTACAACAGGCATCAAACGCGTCACAACATTTTTTTTGGGCGACATGGTTTTCTTGCCAATACACATTTCTCATATTGGCGTCAGGTGTGGCTTGCGTTCGCACCAAACATAGGAGGGGCTGCAAGAAAGGATGAGCTGCTTGAGGCGTATGATGCCGGGTACAACGACGCACGACGTTATGAGCGCTGGGAGGAGGATCCATATCACTTTGCAAAGGCTGACCGTTCAACAAGCGATGACTTCAATTTTCGCCAGCTCCGTGTCAACCTATTTGGTGGTAAAAAAGCAGCTGAGCGCTTTGAACTATGAGTGGTGGCGCCAGACGTTTTCAAAGTATGGGTGTGGTTGCATGTCTCTGCTGGCTTTGTTTTCTTTTGTTTTTTTTATTCTCCTCCTGTATGTCTGTGTAAGTCGCTCTGCACGTGTCGTACTCCACGCACACCTTTTATCTGTTTTACTTTAGGTTGTCTGCCTTTATGTTTGCTTTGTTGCTTTCTTCCTGGCATGCTATCGAAGAGACAAGAAGAAGAGAGGTGCTTTGAGGTTAGGTTTGAGAGGAGAGAGCCGAGGAAGTGCAGCTGTCTTCTGTGTGATAGAGAGGACGTGAAAAGGCGGGAAGGCTAAAAAAGGACAGGAACAAATTTATTTTAAAAAAATATGTTCAAGCATAGAGACAACGTGGCTCATGAACCCTTCAGCATAGACCCACAGGGAAGTGGAGCAATCATGCGGGCAGTCAGCTTTGGTCAAGAGCAGAGGCAGCAGGCTGGTGACATAGACAATGTTCCGGTAGCGGCGGCGAAAAAGCGTCCGCGTGACATTCGCGGAATTGAGCGGTTCAGACAAGTCATTTATGGTGAGAAGGGTCTGCCTCGTTTCCACGCAATGATAGCACGCAACCCGATTCTTATGTATCCACCAGAAGGAATAGGTGCGGCGCGACAGCGAATGCAAAAGAAATGTGAAGAGGCAACTGATGTCGTGCCAGACAAGGGTCACCAAAAAAAAAGAATGGCCATGAGTCCTACCCTTTAGAGGGGGACGAGAAATTATGGGCAATGTTTGAGGAACGTCAGGACGCAGAAGCGTCCGCGACTCATGGCGGTTCTCAACTTCGACAGGCTTTTGGGAGTGAAACAGTTTTACAGGCCTCCGCTGTCTCCGCCGCCGTCCCCCTGGATACTTCAACGGGAGTGCAAAACGATCGGGAATTGGCGAACTATCATCATCGGCAGTTGGATGCTCTCATAGGGCTTTACTATGAGTTTAACCATCTCACATTTATGAAGCTTCCAATGAAGGATACGCTGCAGCTGCTTCAACGCTGCGGGCGGGAGGCGGTTGCGCACATCATGGAGTTCGAGATGCAACTGCGCATGCAACGCGAGACACGACTTAAGGAGATGGATGCCGTGGCGAAAGAGGAGAAGGAACTGAAGTGTCGCCAACTGGAGGCGCAAGGAAAAATTCTGGAGATACAACTGCAGGCGGCGGAAACGATGCAGCGTGGTATAGCCGAGGAAGAGGAAGAGGAAGAGGAAGAAGAAGAAGAGGGTAGAGTACCATAGCCTTTCATCGACTCCCACGCTTGTCAAGAAAAAAATGGAGAAGAAAAAAAAAGGAGGGTTGGACAGGGCGGGATGGGAGGACATGTGACGTCTACACCGGCACGGTGTGGACAGTTTCATCGGGTTAATTGTGTCTGAGCCGCCTCTGCACTAGTCTTTTTTAGGTGTCTTTCGCAGGGGGAAGAAAAAAAAAAGAGGCAAACGGTGTACTTCTTCAAGGAATAAGCATTTGGCATGTTGTGAGGTTTGCAAATTGGTCTACTTTGCTTCCCTCACCTGTTTCACATTTATTTATTTTTTGCCTGAACCCTAAACAAACACTCGGGAAAAACAAAACAAAGCTCAAACTTCCAGAGGGCGGTACGGAATAGCCGGAGATAAAAATAAGGGAGGCTAAGGACGCAAAGGATGAACTCTCAACTCCAGGAGGTGGAGGGGGACGGAGGTCTTCCTCTTGTGATGGAATACTCTCAGCAACTGGAGACTCAAGAATATGCTTTCCCCACTGTGCAAGATATGAGCATCACTGGGGAAAATGGGGAGGCCGTACATGGTGACTGTGATAATAATGACACTGACAATGTTGACGTCATGATCAGGACCTTGCTCAATCAATACAGTCATCTGAAGCGTTCGGCGTTGGCGTATATGCGCACAAGTCTTGCTACGTCTGTTCGACTTCAGTTAAAACGTCAGCGAATAGAGCAACACGAAAGCTCTTTGCGTCGTCGCGCGGAACTCTTTGCAACCGCTTCTTTGTCACCAATCATCAAGCTTAATATTGGTGGCACACGATTTCATGTGCAGCGAGACACCCTCCTTCAGTTCACCATGACCGTGTTTCATCTTTTGGAGGATGGAAGGTTTATGGTGCAGAAGGATGAATTCGGATGTGTCTTTGTGGACCGTGACCCATGGCTGTTTAGGGAGCTTCTCTTTTTGCTGCGTGAGCGGCGGCAACGAATCCTTGAAGCTGGAGTTGCTTCTGCAGCGCCCTCACCAGGCGGTGTGGGGTACCGCAGACTTCTACAACTTTCCCCCGTTGAACGCAAACGATTATTGGATGAGGCGCGGTATTACGGTTTGAACGAACTTCTCCGAGAAATCACTACAAAGCGGTTTCAGTGGCAACAGTGCAAACTAACTTCAGTAAATTTTACTGAATATGAGACAAATGGCTCAGAGCACAATGAGGATCTCTCGTCAAAACCCCCAGAGGGCCGCTGTTTTGCCACGTGTGTGTGTTGGGAGGACGATATTTTTTTATTCGGGGGATGCGGTGAAAACGAAGAGGTTTTTGACTCTTTCTTTCTTTTATACTTGGAATTTGACGATAACGATGACGATGGTGGTGACGAAGAGACTGTTGTTGACGGCGCTAAAGCACCGCCTGAGCGATTGGTGCGCCTCAAGTATAACGTGATTCAATCTTTGTCTTCTGGAGAAGAAGACCACTTCCCCGTTCCAGAGCCCCGTTCGGGGCACGCGATGGTGCTGTTGCAAGGTCGGTACATGTTGCTATTCTACGGCAACAACCTGCATTCTCATTTGAATGATGTGTGGCTTTACCATCTCACTAGAGGCATGTGGGTCCGTGTGGCGGTACGTGGTGCATTAGTGGAGGCGCGCTCTGGTCATACAGTAACAGAAGTGAATGGCCGACTTTTCCTTATTGGTGGTAAGAGACTTTTTGGGGAGAACAGGCATCTCTTTGCGGAGGTCTTTGAGGGACACTTCGATGTAGACCGAGTAGAGTTGACCTGGTCCATTGTGGCATCGCCTCAGACAAGTCTGTCTTTTCTGAATCAACAGAGAGAGGGAATGCAGCCACTTGTAGATGAGGGACTGACTGCGTCGGCAGCAGCGACTGTGGACGCAGTTGAGGACAACGAAGGAGAAGCACTGTGTAGTCTATTCCCAATGGCATACCATACGGCCGTGGAATACAAGGGACGTTACATCATTGTGTACGGGGGAATGCGTGCGTCCTCTGGTACACAGATTGGTGGTGGCAGTGGGGGTGGGGGGCGTTGGAACAGTATGGCGGCCGCCACAGTTTCTTCTTTGGGGGGTGCATCACCAAGTGTGTATCAGTTTGACACACTGGAATCCACCTGGCGTCGCCTTCGTACCTCAACCGATTCACCAAACGTTGCTTTGTTGGATATCCCCCGATCGGGGCATATTGCTTTGCGATACAATGATGACATGTATGTTATGGGATCATATAAGGAGCAACGGAGTCTTTCTGTCTTTTCGTTGTCGCTAAAAACACTCATGTGGAGGCAAGTACAAACAGCTGCGGCGCCCATGCATTCGCTGCCATGTGGGCGAGCGATGCCAACTGGAACGCTGCTTCCGCCGACAGCATCGAACCCGTATCCAATGATTTTTCTGTACGGGGGCTATGATGCAATGAACAGGAAATACCTCAACGATGCGTATCTTTTGACGCTATGATGCGAAGCAAGACCCAATAAGGGAAGGCCTTTTCTTGCGGAAGATAGCCTGACCGAGAATTGGCGCAACTTTTAGGGAAGCGACATCTCTGCTGCACAAGTGTTTTCATGCATATATATGCAATTATCTATGCGTGGGACGGGGCGGGATGTGGGAAACAAAAAGAATGAGTTTTGTTTCTGTTGTGGCTGATTATCAATAAGAAGTGACATTTTATCTGATTTTGCGCGATATCTCACTCACTCAGTGAGTATGTGTGTGTGTGTGTTTGCTTGCTTTTACATCTGTGTGTTGTTGTTTTTTTACCCAAATGCCATCGCATCTTAAATTTTTCTTCTTGTTGTGTTCCCAACGTGTCTCTCCTTGTCTTTCTTTTACACTTCAAACATGGATGCGCTACGGGTAGATCTTTTCCCTCTGGTTTTCTAGGATATGGCTGTGAGCAGCAGCATCTTTCTCTATATCACGGGAGGACGCACGCTGTGGGTGCCAGGGCACACGCCGGCGCCGGGTGAAACCAAGCCTGTGCAAATTCTCAACTTCGCCTCCCCGCGTGAGTTGTCGCGCTCCTTCTACCTCTTCGACATGCCCATCCAGCTCGTCAATGACCCCAGCACGGCGGCGATGATTCCAGGCGGAAAGACCCCTGAAGATGTCATTACAGCCGTCAACGAATTTCGTCGCGTTTGCATAGAGGACCAGAATTTCTTGCTGAAGCGATGCTACGATGCCAACAAACCACCCCC
>NW_021706211.1:9514-12390 GCF_003719475.1 Trypanosoma rangeli
TGTGTGTGTGTGTGTGTGTGTGTGTGTGTGTGTGTGTGTGTGTGTGTGTGTGTTTGCTTGCTTTTACATGTGTGTGTTGTTGTTTTTTTACCCAAATGCCATCGCATCTTAAATTTTTCTTCTTGTGTTCCCAACGTGTCTCTCCTTGTCTTTCTTTTACACTTCAAACATGGATGCGCTACGGGTAGATCTTTTCCCTCTGGTTTTCTAGGATATGGCTGTGAGCAGCAGCATCTTTCTCTATATCACGGGAGGACGCACGCTGTGGGTGCCAGGGCACACGCCGGCGCCGGGTGAAACCAAGCCTGTGCAAATTCTCAACTTCGCCTCCCCGCGTGAGTTGTCGCGCTCCTTCTACCTCTTCGACATGCCCATCCAGCTCGTCAATGACCCCAGCACGGCGGCGATGATTCCAGGCGGAAAGACCCCTGAAGATGTCATTACAGCCGTCAACGAATTTCGTCGCGTTTGCATAGAGGACCAGAATTTCTTGCTGAAGCGATGCTACGATGCCAACAAACCACCCCCTCCGTCACACAACCCGCCACAGTTGCCGTTACAGCCACAACCACAGCAGTCACCGCAGCAGCAGCAGCAGTCGCAGCCGCAGCAACAATTATTGACGGGCATCGCGGGAATGGCAGAGACGCTCGGAACGCGTCAGAATCCTGCTTTTAACGCCGCTGGCACAAACTTAAATCAGGCGTTGCTTCTACAACTTCTTCAGCAACAGCAGCAGCAGCAACGTTCGTCGATGCCACTGCATGCTTCTCCACTTCAGCAACCACCTCCAATGAATTTCAACCGCGGTATGATGAGGGGTTGTGGTAATGTTCCAGCCGGTGGAAATATGATGATGAACAGTGCTGGTCTCATGCCGCAAGCCCCCTCGATGGGGTATAACAACAATTACTTCAACCCCATGATGGCAATGGGAGGTCGCAGTGCGGGGTTGATGCCGACTCCTAATTCATACTCTGGCACACCCACCATGGGGAGGGTGCCAGCCGCAATGATGGGGCACAGAGGCGGTGGTTCCCGAGGCATGTACTCTCATGGTCAGTTTCAGGCCCCGGTGCGTGATCAGCCTGAGGCGTTGCCTAATCTTCCGCCTATCCCTCCCGAAATTTTAGAGATGTACATGGACCCGCGGCAAAAGTTGATGTGTGCTACAATGCCAGGACCGCGCTGTACAGTGTGGCTACGCGAGCACGAGATACCCCCCGTCACGAAGAATCCAAGGTATGTGTTCTGCAAGGAGGGTATTGTGTTGATGCTCAAGACCAAAGGTTCGGAGGTTGAGAACAGCAAACCTGTAGAACTCTTTGAACAGCAGCTCTGTGCGCATTTCTTAATTCACAACTACTGCTCCCGCACCAACTGTCTCCACCGGCATCACACGGAGACCCAACTGCGGCAGTTAATTGCTGGGAAGCACGTAGAGCTAATGTCAATGACAAAGAAGGAGCGGCATCGCCTTAGCGAACGTGTGTTGGAGAAGGAGCGGGAGAGCCTTGCACGGGCCGCAGAGGATCGTGAGCAACGTGCACGTGAGCGGATGGATGCGGCACGGCGACGCGAGGGCGCTGGTGGCAGCACATCTAATAGTGAAGCAGTAGCACCCGCTCCGTCCAACAATCCGCCTCTTGCACGCGTTGATGCTAGCATCTCCGACGACGACGACGCTGACCGCAACAAAAATGAGGATGGTAATGTCGAAAAGGATGCCGACAAGAAGCGCAGTGAAAAGGACAATCACGCAGGTGAGATGAAGAGCGATGGCAACAAGTCCGGTGAGTCCCCGTCTGAGCGCCACGAAAACGAGACAAGTGAGAAAGGTCAAGTGCAGAAGACGACGGTTGCGCCGCGGCGGTCGACGCCCTTTGCTTCACGCAGAGTGCTGAACCCGGCCGACATCGGCGTCACAGACGATGAAGATGATGATGACGGCTCATCCTCGTCGTCATCCTCATCCTCTTCAGCCTCCTCGTCGGCGAAGGCATCATCGACAAAGAACTCTACGAACCCCACCGACGTCGTTAATACAACGATGGATACTGCGGCCGACAAAAAGTGTGATGACGAAGTAGCGGAGGTTGACGCCAAAGCCTCCACTGAGGCAACAACACCCGCCCCTTTGCCTGCAGCGGATACAACGGTGGAGGAAGCACACGATGCAGGGGATGTGGTAGCAGCGGCAGAGTCAATGACACAAATAACAACGGGAGGAGAGGAGAAGGAAGACGAAGACGAAGACGAAGACGAAAAACTGAATGAGAGAGATGCGACTGACGTGGCTGATAGACCCGAGGTAGCGGCTTCAGCAGAAGTAGAGGAGCAGGTCACTGTTGAAAACGAGGATGAGGAGGCGATTGCTGATAGAACAGAAGAGGAGCAACATCAGGGTTCTGAGGATGTTCCCGAGACTGCAGAGGGTGAGAGCGAAAACAAGAAACCAAAGGGAAAGAGCTGCGGAACCAAACGCACACGTTCTCCGGTGGCCAAAAAGCCGGCAGCGAAGGGAAAGCGGCCCAAAAAATAAATGCACGACAGACACGATCACGCAAGAGGGAGTAAAGAGCCTGACCTTAGGAGGATGGGAGTCTCATTTTCGATCACACGTGTTTTTGCCTTCTTTTTATTACCCTTCTCTCAGGGTGTGCCTGTGGTCCGTGTGCGTGCAAGCGGGAGTAACATAAACGCATCCTACAGGAGCATGGCAGCTGATGCATCATGTTGAGTCTGTCCAAAATTAGGGCAGTGGAGGAGACCTAAAAGTGTTTGCCTATACACACACACACACACACACACACACACACACACAACAAAACAAAAGCACTACAACAACTATATATATATATATATATACACACAAC
>NW_021706213.1:0-12272 GCF_003719475.1 Trypanosoma rangeli
GGGGGGGATGTCGAGTGTATTGAATCACACTGTGATCCCGCACCGCCGTCCTTTGCTTTTCGTGGGGTGGGTTGAGCAGGGCCTCCTTCCACCGCATGTATTGTAAAATAAAAGGAACATATTTAATAAGTGCAGAAGAAGGTGCATGATTTCACTGTTAATGAAAGCTGAAAGGAATCAACAACTATAAAATGAAATATGAGGTTAGCAAGGACACACTCTTAAACAGAATTTCACTGGCTACATTCCATTGTTGATAATAAGATGGAATAATTCATTCATTCCTGCCTTGTTTATGCAAAAAAAAATCAAAGACGCTGATATACATGGATGTAGTGTGGTTAAGTTCTTTTTTTTCTTTTGTTATTAATGAGATTTTGTTTTTTGAAAGGGATTTGGTGGAATGAGGGAACAATGATTACTTTTTGAAGTTGAATGATCTGAAACGAGGACAAATTTTTTTGCAAGGGGAATCGTTATGTGGGGAGACGTGTTTGAGGTGCGTGGGAAGTTACGTATTGGCTACTTAAGAGAGTAGACTAAGCGAAGTTGGATATGTGCTTTGACTTTCTCGTGTTTATTTTTTGTCTTGTTTTGTTTTTGTTTTTGTTTTGGCTGTTTTTTGTTCTGTGCATGGGCGTGTTCTGGGACGCAAGAAGTGTGCATTCGTAGTCTTTTTTCAGAACATATTTGTGGCTTCCCACAGTGGCAGACACCCACACAATGCCAATGGCAGATGTGCCGAAGTATACATGGGAGGAGATCCGCAAACACAACAAAGATACGGATTGCTGGGTCGTGCTGTACGACCGTGTGTTGGATGTTACGAAGTTTTTGTCTGAGCACCCTGGTGGGCTTGACCCCATCAATGACCTCGGGGGGTTCGATATCACCAGCTCGTTTGAAAGCATCGGGCACTCGTCGAAGGCGCTCTCACTCTCAAAGGAATTTATTGTCGGCGACCTGCATCCGGACTCCAAGCCACCTGTTGTGAAGCGGAAACCGCTACGGGATGAGGTGCCACTGGGGAATTACAAGGCAGGGGGAGATATGGTCCCCTTGTCCTATGTTGTGGCAGCCTTTGTGGCATTGCTGCTTTTCCTTTGGTACATGCTGTAGGTGTAGCGGGGGGAGCCGCTCAGGCGCGCTGAAGTCCCCGCTTTCTCTCCGTTTTTCCCGCTACAGGAAGAGAGAGAGGGGGGGGGGGGGGTGACAAGCCAGCGAATACACCGACTACAAGAGTAACACGATGGGAAAGGAAATGATACTAGGTAGGAATAAGAGGAAATACTAGCAATGAGAAGAAAGGCTTTCATGGATTGTTGCAAGCACACACACAAAATAAGAAAATAAAAGAAAAAAAAATGGGGAGAAACGTGGTTTGGGGGGTTTCGTGTTTTAAAAGGGGGAGTGGACAGAAAGCGGGACATGTCTCGTTTTTTTCTTTCTGCCGTCATTGGTCATGACCTTAAAAAAAAAAATATTTAAATTATTATTTTTTGTTGGCCGTCCCACCACCATTGCCGTGCGTTTTACAACGTACCACGTTCGCCGCATTGCGGTCTTGAGTGGTAGACATCAGGGCGGTGAGGCGGCAGATGATAACGGCATACTGCAAAAAGGGGAACACCTCTTTTGGCAGTTGTACATCTGCACACTGCAACGGTGTTCAATGGAAGCGAGGCAGGGGGCTGGGCATGCAGTTGTTATTGCTGGTACCTGATGGTAGTGGAAATGTTGAAGGGGTGAAAAGGCCTTCTTGGGTGCACTTACACGGGGTTTTAAAACTTGCAACAAGTGAACAAAGAAAAATTATTTGCTGGTAGGCTGCTAGTTTCTTCAATGAAAGGCTGCAGCAAGGGTTCGCAGTGGAGGTAGTGAGACTGGAGGATGATGAGGAGTTGTGTTAGCTTTCTCAGTAAAGTGTGGATGGGGAAAGAGGGGTTGTTCTTGTGAATGGCATAGATGGCTTCTCGCCATTGCGTCTTACATGTGTTTTTCTTCATATTCCCAGAACTTTTTATCTTTTTTTTTGTCGTCTAAGTTGGGAGGCTAGTGTTTTTCACTGGGCTCAGCGAAACCTCTCGCTTGTGTTGATTTGTAGGAGAGGGGGGAACAAGGGAGCGGGAACTCCACAACTTTGTCAAGCTTAATAGATAGGCCAAAGCGAACAGACCAGCTCTCTCTCTCTCTCTCTGTCTGTGCGTGTGTGTGTGTGTGTGGAATAAGTAGATTCTTTCGCACTTACAAACCCTTCTGGTCGAGAAAAATGCTGCGTCTTTTTGTGGGGTTTGGGTGCCATGTGCCACGTCGCAAATTTGCCGCGATGGGTTGGGTTTCCCTCGCAGGTTTTCCCCGTTGCTGCAGTGGGTTGCCTGCATCGACGCAGGCAAACTCAGGCAAGGGAGACGACATAAACTCCAACATCAATAAGGAGGGTGTGAAGGACGGGCAGGGACGCGATTTATCGGAACTCTACGCTTCGCATCCTTCACAGTACGAGTCGGCTTCAGCCGCCATGCGACCAAATGCGCTCCGTTACCCTGCCGACACAACGAGCGCGGAATTTCAAGAAAATCTGAAACGCATGGAGGGACTGACAGCGGAGCTGCGCCGTCGAGTACAGGTGGTTGTTAAAGGGGACTCCGCACAAGATCGCCGAGCGCGCGAGCGACACGTCAGCCGCGGAAAGCTGCTGCCTAGAGAGCGCATCGAAAAGCTCATTGATCCAATGACGCCCTTTCTGGAACTCTCCCAGCTTGCTGGACAGGATTTGTACCCTGGTGAGGCCTGCCACTCAGGTGGCATTCTTGCTGGCATTGGTGTTGTGCATGGCGTTCGTGTGATGATTGTGGCCAACGATGCCACTGTGAAGGGTGGGACCTATTATCCGATTACTGTGAAAAAACATTTACGGGCACAAAAGATTGCCTGGGAAAATCATCTACCGTGCATTTACCTGGTGGATAGCGGTGGTGCCAATCTGGGTCGACAAGATGAAGTGTTTCCGGACGAGCAACATTTTGGTCGTATTTTCTTTAATCAGGCCAATATGTCATCTGAAGGCATTCCACAGATTGCCGTGGTTATGGGAAGCTGCACTGCGGGTGGTGCCTACGTACCGGCAATGTCGGACGAGAGTGTCATTGTGAAGGGCAATGGAACTATATTTCTTGGCGGTCCACCGCTTGTTTTTGCTGCCACAGGAGAGAATGTGACTCCGGAGGAACTAGGCGGGGCTGCCGTGCACTGCCGAACAAGTGGCGTGACGGATTATCTTGCAACGGATGACCTTCATGCATTGTACCTAACGCGACGTATTGTAAGAAATCTAAACCGCGAAAACGTTATCAAAGATGTGGAACGTAGGTCCTTTAGGGCTCCTTTGTACGACCCAAAAGAGATTGGAGGCTTTATACCTGACATGTCTGCAAGCGTTGTGAAGAGTTTCGACATACGTGCTGTGATTGCGCGTCTCGTTGACGGAAGCGAGTTTGACGAATTCAAGGCTCAGTACGGCGAGACCTTGGTGTGCGGGTTTGCCCGGTTTGAGGGAATGCAGGTGGGCATTATTGCCAACAATGGTATTCTGTATTCTGAATCGGCCCTTAAAGGGGCCCACTTCGTTGAGTTGTGCTCGCAACGCAATGTTCCCTTGTTGTTCCTGCAGAACATCACGGGATTCATGGTCGGGAAGGCATATGAAAGGGGTGGCATTGCAAAGGATGGTGCGAAGCTCGTGACGGCGGTATCAACAACGAAGGTTCCCAAGATTACTATTATCATCGGAGGGAGTTATGGTGCAGGAAATTATGGAATGTGTGGTCGTGCCTTTGGCCCCCGGTTTTTGTTCATGTGGCCCAATGCAAGGATCAGCGTTATGGGCGGGAATCAGGCCGCGACCGTACTTGCGCTTACAAACTCCAAATTGAAGCCCGATGCGGTAGAAGATTTTAAGGCGGAGGTGAAGGCAAAATACGAGAAGGAGGGGTCCTGCTACTACAGCACAGCACGTTTGTGGGATGATGGCGTGATAGCTCCAGAGGACACCCGTGTGGTGGTGGTGCAGGCGCTGCGCGCAGTTCACATGGCGCCGCAGCAGGAAACGCGGTTTGGCTTATTTCGTATGTAAGCTCCCGTGTTTCCGTGCTCTTTGGTTCAGCCGAGCATGTGCACAAGGGGCGAGGTGACGCGAATGGGATGACCAGCGGGGCGTAGGAAGGAAGTGAACGAGAGGCGGGAGGGTGGAGATAAGGGAGGGCCATAAATCACAAAGTGCGGGATGGATCGCCGGATTCCCTCAACATGCGCCCCCACGTGGAGCAAACGATGAAGTGGCGGGCGTGTAGAGCAAAAGCTTTTATTTTCATTTTGAGTTTTTACCCCTCCCTTTCGCCCTCTTTTGTTTTCCGTTTATTATTATTATTTATTTTGAAGTTTGAAAACCCCGCCTCCCCCCTCTCTTTTCTTCGCTCTTGAGCGGATACGTGACACGGTGTGGGATCATACGCGGATTCACACACCTGACAAACCCGCAAATGCAAGGCGATGCAAACAAACGCACAAAGACGGCAACATGAAATTTGAGTCTGCTCCGAAGACTGTATCTTTCTTGTCTCCTTTCTGCTTGGTCACTGTCTCTTATTAAGAGAAGGAATACACACAGCGAAGGGTTAGGGTCTGTTGCATGCGGGCAGGTCGGTATGACGTAGGCCCCACGCCTCCTGCCGGGGGGGATGATTTAGTCACGTGCTCCATTCACTCTAGCCGACGGCTAGCGAAGTTTTGTCTTTGCCGTCCAGTGTACAACGCCGACCGTGTCTTGGTCGGTTATACCTACGAGTGCAAAGAGGGAATGCAGTGTGCGGCCTCGGTGTCTAGGAATTCGTTTGTCCAGCGACACCAGATTAAGGACCCTATTGAAGGCCACGACGGCGCCCTTCCAACACCATTGGTGACATCGATGGCACCAGCACTGGCGACAGCTGCGGACATTGCGACGGCACCCGAAAAAGAGGCCGCACCACAGCAGCCAAGGGCGGGGGCTGCGCGTGACCCCAACCGTTACTACGACCTCACCAACCAGCGGGATTCGGGTGCGACAGGGGTGAAAAAGGTCTGCTGGAACTGTGGCATGGAGGGACACGAAAAACCCGAGTGCCGTAATTCATTGTGCAAAACGTGCCACACCCTACGAGGCTATCACCACCTCTGTCAAGAGCCACGTCCTTCACCTTTCCTGATCGTGTCTCCTGCTCTTCTTTTATCGGAGGACATGTCTTCTGTGCGATGTGTATCGTGTTCTTCACTGGGTCATTTTGATTGCTCCCCGTGCCGCGAACCAAGACTTTCCTCGTGTTGTTTCTGTGGGGAGCGGGGACACAACGCCTATGACTGCCGTCGGCGGAAGGAACAGGTGCCGGACCGTTGGGTAACTCGAACAAAGGAAGCGGAGTACGGCATGCGTTTTGGGGAGAATGGTGGCGTTTTTCCTTTGGCGCCCTCAGTTTCCACCACCTTTGCCACCGCGAATACCCCACCGAGCCATACTCAGGGCTATGCATGGAGGGGGCGAGGTACGCCTTCTCGTGGTGGTGCCTGGAACGCTGACATGAAGGCAAATGAATTTTACGCCAAGGGGGGCAACACCGGTGGGAACTGCGCAAGGAATGCTCACCCCTACAATGATAGAAAGGCATACGCCGGATACAACGAGAGCAGTTACAACGCCGCTCGCACGGGGGCGGATTATTATTCGCAGTACGGAAAGAAACGCTCTCGTAGCGACGATGAGGCCTCTCGTCGAAATCATCATTATCATAATAATAACCGGACACCCAAGCACTACCGTGACGCTGATTGGGAGCATGAAGGCAACCAAAGGATGGGCAGGAACTACACCTACGGCGGAGGTGGAGATGCGAGGCAGCATGCGCACCAGCTATACCATAACAACGATCGCTATCCGCAGCGAAGACGGCGTAGGAATCGTGGTGGAGGCGACAGTGATGACGACTGCGACAATTTGTTTTAAAAAAGAAGACCCAGGCTGGCGTCTTTGCAGGTGTCACTTCATAACCAATGTTACCAATGAACATCCAAAGATAACAAGGACTGAAATCGATGAGCACGGGGAATACCGTGTCACTGGCGTGCACATTACGCCATTCCCCCTTTTTTTTTCTCGTTTTGGAACGGCATTGAGACTGCGACCTTTTCTTCTTTTGTTAGTTTCCTTATTTAGCATTTTTCCTCCTCTGTGTGTTTTTTTTTTGCTTTTTGTCTTTTTGTTTTACTGGGTTTTCAGAAGAACCATAACATGAGCGAGCCAAAAGCATTTGTTGCAGCGGAATTACTGGAGAAATACTTTGGTGCTCCGTACCTCTTTGACCAGACCAACGCCTTCTTCCGCGAGAAGGTGTCGCCGAAGAACCCCGATGGCCTTGAAGCTCCGCCAACCATCACGTGCGCCAGCTTTTTGCGTTTTGTGAACTGTGCCGTTGATGAAAAAACCATTGACTCCTTGTGTGAGGCGGCGGCGGCAAGCTCAATTGTAGAATCTCTGAAGGGAGAAAACGGTGAGAGGTGTCTGCGTCGGCGTAGTTTTCTAGACCCCAACGACGATCCTGCTCTTCGAAGTATTGTGGTTTGGCCTCTGCACCGCGCCTCAAAACCGGAGGAGGTGGAAGACTTTTTTCGACCGTATGGAACCGTTGAGTATGCTAGGGTCATGCTGCGGCCCCACGGTGACACACAGCCCCACGCCAGCTTTGTGGTATGCTTTGCCACCGTGGATGAGGCTACCGCGTGCGCCGCGGCGAACATCTCCTTTGGCGAGGCACCCTCAGCGTTAGCGCAACACTTTTTGCCGCCCCGCCTGCATGTGGCTCTTGTGGAGGACTATCGCGCCAAAACCGAGGAAAAGGCCCGGCTGCAGGAGGAGATGCAATTGAAGAAAAATGTTGTGAGGGCGCAGAAGGCGTTAGCAGAGCTGAACGAGCAGGGCATCAGGCGCTTTCTGCGCAGGGGTGTGACGTTGAAGGTGGAGGGCATAGCGCCTGGAACGCCGTGGCAGACAATAAAGATGAAGCTGGGAAATTTGAGCCTCACAAATCCTGTGCTGCGGAGGGGCATTACCCTCTTGAAGGTGGAGGGTCCTGACGAGACCGCGCCGTCGAGGCCGTGGCGAGCCTTTGTTATCTGTCGTGATGAGAAGGTTGCAAAGGAGATGCTAACAAGCTTCAACCTGACAGACGGGGAGTTTGGGAGGCAGCTGCGGGAGGTGTGCCCGGTGCTGTTGCCGCTAACGGATGCGGAGGATGAGTACGCGCGACGGAACTTCCCGGAATGGTGCAGGCCCCGTATTGAGGCAAAGCGAGCCGATAACCTGAAGCGTCAGCGCCAGTCATAGCCTTTTTTTAAAAATTCCTCCTCCTATTTGTGTTTACTTGGACAGTGAACTAGGCAGAAACCAAAGGAAGAAGCCGGAACAAAGAGAGAGAAAGAGACGAGATGGCGAAGAAAAAGGAGGGAAAAGTGGATTAAAATAAATAAGACGGAGTGAAAGGAAAACAGAAGATCATTAATGATCTGTTTTGCCTCCTTTTCCTCTTTGGCGGGAGTAGGTAGGGCGGCACGGCGTCAGGAATAAAAACCCAGGGCTGCTTCTGCTCATTTGCTTTCTCATACTGGCCTTTGTTTTTGTTTTGTCATTCTTGTGGCACTGAAGGGGACGACGATGGGGGGCGACCTCTACAGTTATGGCACGTACTTTCTCTTTTCATCCTCCCCTACATGCCGAGTTGTATAAAATATGACTTAGGCCGCCCCCACCGCTTGATAGCACCATCAGAATACGGAGTGTTGGAACCACAGTGAGGGATGCCCGCCCCAAGAAGGACCAGCTGTGGAGAAGTTGGTTGTTTCACAACGGCAATTACGTCGTCGCAGTGAAGGCTCTGGTGGCATTCTTCTGCCCAGTGAAGCATCGTGTGAGCACGAGCCTCAACCCCGCGAGTACGTCGGCTGTGAACTGCACTACACCTCCGCCATCTCCTTGCGCTGGTCCTACCGAAACACCTTCTTCATGTCCGGCAGCGATGTGGTTTGTATTCCTTCTTGTTGGTTTGTGTATCCGTGTGTCTATGGGGAGTGGCTTCTTTGCGAGCCTGCTCACAGGTTTGCGTTCACCGTCAGAGATTGTGATGGGAGAGAGTAGCGCAGCATGTCTGGGTGTGTTGTGTAGTGACTCTGTAATGTCCTTCACTCATTCCCGGTTATTCTTGTCGTGGTTGTTGCTGTTCTCCCAGTGTGTGTGTGTGCGTATGAATCGGGGCCACCGACAGGGTTTCTGCGTACGCTTATTTTTTTTTTTCTTTCTTTTTTTTTCTTTTCCACGGCGTGTTGTTTGCCTGTCACCCAGAATAAATTTTGCCAACTCAATACACAACACCAACGCTAAGGTAAGAAACCGGGCGAATCAAACGAACACAAATCAAAAAGTAAAAAAAAAATCATTAAACGTGATAAAAACACACAAGTGACAAAAAAAAAGGGCGAGACGAAGACACCAACATCACGATCATCATCATCAGCAGCAGCAGGTGCCAGCAACCAAGCCAGAGCATCAGGTCCCGCTGTGGTAACAGCTGCCCCGGCACGGGGGAGTAGGATCAAGTACACATACAACACACAGGCAGCAGAGGGTTTAAAAAAGAAGAAGTATATAAAAAAAGAGCGGAAGAAGCAATAGGGAAACGAAAACCAAATAAAGAATTAATACAAAGCCATTTCCCCTGTGTGTGTGCAGCTTGGAGCGTGACACGTTATACTATTGTTTAGCATTTTCTCTTAGCCGAGCCTGGCGTTAACTCACTTTACGCGATACCTACGGGCGCCCGCGTATAGTGTAAAGCAACAACTGACATCATTAAGCAGCGGAATAAGAAGAGATGCTTTCTGAGCTGCGTTTTCAAGATCTGGGCGATTCACTTCCGCAGACATACAATGGGGAGGTGACGTCGGTGCTGACCACCGATAGCCCATTTGCGGAAGCCGTTTCGACCTCTGCGATCAAACAAAATGATGTCTGGAGCGGCAACATGTTCTCTCTTCCCGACCTGGGCACCGACCTGCAAAGCGAACTCAATTTGCACAACCTCGACAAAAGCAACACTAACAACAACAACGGCGATTTTCAAGCTGCTCCCTCCCATACCTCAATCTTGATGCAAATGACGTCCAAAGATGAGCAACTGACAAGCCTAACAACGGACTCTAAAACAACCATTGCACCCACACCAAGCATGCATCATTTCTCTACTGCCTCCGCTGCCGCGCTGTCGAACATGTCCTCCGCAAAAAATAGCACCCCAACCCCTCCCGTGGCGTGTCCCATGGTATATACTCCACAGACCACTCAACTCAGCATATCCTCGCTTATGTCTGTCGGGAACACGACGATGCCGCCTAATGGCAACACAAATACTAACTGTGTGGCATACCAGCAGGCGTCTTCAGTTGCAGCAGTGCCAAATAATCTTCCCGCCTTTTTTACAGCTGCTCAAAACGGCGGTAATGTCATGATGTTTGCGCCAGGTAGCTCACCGCAAACTTTGTGCATTCCCACCACAGGACCCGCCATGATCCCTTACTACGTGTTTGCACCACCGCAGCATGGATTTGACGTGAACGCGACAATGACGTGCTCTTCGTTGCCTACAGCGCCTCAACAAATGACACCAGTAATGTGCGGCGCATGGCCTCCAAATGCAAATTCCGTGGTAGGGACTAGAACGCCAACCCCGGTCAACATGCCTTCGAATACACCTGGTATGCCGTCGCCATTTGAAGCAACAATCAACGCTGCTGCTCCTCACTCTATTCCGCTTGGCTTTGCGGCGGCAGAGGGAAACCAGCGCTCTCCAAGTATCTCTTCACTTGTTCAGACTGGCGGTGAAGGCTCCGGTGCCTCAAAGGCTTCTTTAAGGGGCAACCCGCCAAGTTACGATTCAATTCGACTTCAGCTGGCAAAGCGTCGCCAGCCACCGGGACGGCAGCGCTCTGGCACAAACGTTCATGGAAGCCTTCAAGGGATTTGTGCTTACTACTCTTACAATCTTTCTGCAGCACTCAAGCAATACGAGCAACCTGATTCCCATGTCGCAAAGACTGTAGAGCAGGTTCTGCCCGTGTTTATTCAAATGTTTCCTTGTGAATTGAGGGATCGCACCATTATTGTCCTAAATCGCGTGGTTGAGGCAACATGTGGTCCTGACATTGCCACTGTAGTGGCTATTGAGCCGCGCTCCGAGACGTCGTTTATCACGCTTATTCGCACAAATAATGTTTGGCAGCTGATCCACAAACTGCGTTGTCGTGTGCTGATGGACCGTCATGGTTTTTGGTACGCCGAGAACATGGAACAGTACTTGCGGCTCAAGGAATATTGCGAGAGTGTGAGACGGCTGCCGCAGCAGATGCGCCACTTCCAGACTGACGGGTTGCCGTGCATGCCGCTGGTGGTGGAGCTCTCGCGAAGTGTGAACGCGGCGTCCGTGACGTCTCCCCCTGCCCCTGCCGCCGTTTGACGAGGTGGCGCCGATTGCCACGATGGAACGACACGCACGTACTGGCGCTGCGATGGGGAGCAATGAGGACGAGGCCTCGCTACGTGGGGCCAACAGCGAGATTCTCAACGCAGCCAGTGATGCGCTCTCGAATGGGGTGAGGCAGGGCGTGCATGAATTGCCGCTGAGTGAGGCTGCACGGATGGAGACGCAGCTTTCGCTTAACCTGGCACAATAGACGCTGAAGCACGGAAGACGCAGAATAACGATGGGTGAAGCAAGTGAATGGGGGAGTGAGGATGCACGCGGGCGTGCGACAGAGGTGCGATTGAGTACCGTAGATAAATGATGGGCCTAAAAACATGAGTGCGACAATAAAGCAACAACGATAACATGAGCAGCAAAAGCGCATGAATTTACCTCATTGAGTGGGGGGTTTCCCGAGAAAAAACACGAAAATAAAATTGACTGAGCGAGATAAAAAAAAAAAGAACACAAAAAAAAACCGTCCCCTCAGTGCTGCTGCGTGCTTGTTGTCATACATGTTGCTCCAAGCCGAACGTTGTGTGTGTTTTTTTTTTTCATTTCCTCTTCTTCCTTCCTTTTTTTTTTCGATGCACGTTTTCGCATGCCTGTCCTTTTGTTTATCTCTCGCTTTTTGTTTTTTGACTTGCCTGTTTTTGTTTGTTTGTTTCTCTCATGGACTTTTGGTATTCCTCCTTGCCGTGACTCTCCCACCATTAGCCCCTCTAAGAGACCCAGAGGAAAACGATTTTTTTGTTTTTGGCCTTCTCCCTCCCCCTTTTTTGGTTTTACAAGACGTCGGTGCGATTTTAAATGGACATGTGCGTCTTCCTTCGCCGCACCTTCTCCCCCCCCCCTCCCAAAGAAAAAAAAAAGAATGAAAAAATTACATCATCAGAAACGGAACGAAACTATCACTAACATTGAGGGCATTCTGTCTGTTTCCTACCCTGCTGGCGCCCCCTCTCTCTCTCTCTTTCTCTCTCCCTCACCGACGCATGAGTTCGTGCACGCCGACCACCTTGTGACGTGTTGTTGTTGTTCGTTTCTTCGTTCCGTTGTTGCTGTGCGAGAGTCGTACCGGCGACGGGCTGAAGGTGGCGGCAGGTGCACATGGCTCGGGGCCTCGTTGAGGCGAGGGAGTGATGGAGCTAGAAAAATGACTGCGTAGGGAAGGAAGCAATGGGGGTTGGAATACGCGGCTGACGTATTAACGTAACCGAAAGGGAAAATAAGAGGAATACAATGAGTGAGGACAATATTATTGCAACAAAAAAAAGAAAAAAATACAGAAATTAACTTTTTATATAAGAAGACGCTGTGGTTGGGTGTGATTGTGGGATAGCTTGGAAGAAAACGAGTCTGTGCGAACGGAAAGGCAATCCTTGCGTGTTGTATGCCTTGTTGAAAGGCGATGAATGAGTGAATATGTAGGAAGTGAGTAGGTGTGTGTGTGTGTAGCGTGCACTCTGTGTGTGTGAAAAAGCAAGAAGAAGAATAAAGTTAAATTGAACAAGGAGATCTATTAATGGGATCACGCGTAACGGTGTGCGTCTGCTTGGGAATATGCTTCTGTCAATTTCATGTTGTCTTAGTTCGTTTTTTTTTTTTGCGGCTGTGAGTTTGTCTCTTGAATTTCGTTGGTAGTTTCTAATGAAGTCTTGTATTTTGTTGTTTCTT
>NW_021706212.1:0-2534 GCF_003719475.1 Trypanosoma rangeli
GTTGACAATTCCGATATGTCCGAACAACGTGCAGTTGACAGTTCCGATATGTCCGAACAACGTGCAGTTGACAGTTCCGATATGTCCGAACAACGTGCAGTTGACAGCTCCGATTCAGCCGAGCAACGTGCAGTTGACAATTCCGATATGTCCGAACAACGTGCAGTTGACAGCTCCGATATGTCCGAACAACGTGCAGTTGACAGCTCCGATTCATCCAAGCAACGTGCAGGTGACGGCTCCGGTGCATCTGAGAAACGTGCAGGTGACGGCTCCGGTGCATCTGAGAAACGTGCAGGTGACGGCTCCGATGCATCCGAGCAACTTGCAGGTGACAGATCCACGCGTGCGGATGTGTCTCGGCTACTTCTGCTGCTATTGGGGCTATGGGGCGTTGCGGCCCTGTGCTGAGTGGACCCCGGTGGAGGGGAGTTTGTCCTTCTACTGAGAGTACCTCCCTTTCTCCACTCACGTTTTAAACTAAATAAAGTGTTATGTAGACATGCCTTTTTTTTTGAATTTTTGTAGTGCAGGACTTTTTTTTTTGATCACTCAAATTGCGCTCTTCTTTCGGCGCTAGCACAGCGCATTCCTCATGTTTTTTATTCAATCCATTTTTGTTAGTTATATTGTTCTTCTCTAAGAATTACGGTAGACCATTCACCGTTTTTTTCTCTCTGTGTTTTTGTTCAGTATTTTATTAGTTTACTGTTTTACGGATGTGTTTTTTTTTGCCTTTTTTTTTTTGAATTGTTCTCGGCGACGGCGTTGAGCCTGCGCGTTTGTCTGGCAGGGTGAGATGCTTCACTGCGCCCCTGCACACTGCGGTCGCCACAGGAGGGACCGGGGCTCTCTCTTTTACGTCCTGTTTTTCTTGGGTGGCTGCGGACGCTCTCGGCATTGTGTGTCCGCCGATGGGAGAAGGAAGGAGGAAAGAAATGAGAGCCACAGCAACGCACTGCGGGTCCCTGTCCAAGTTAAACGGTGCCTGTTCACCAGGGGCTCTCGGTGGTTTAACCTAATATGTCATATGTTTCTATATGCGGCCAAAAAATGAACTTTTTTTTTAAAGGATGGCACGGGGGCCTTCCACGACAACATATTTTGCTTTTGCTTGTGAAAACGTCTTTAAGAGTAATCTTTTTTTTTTTTGGTAAATCATATTTCATGTGTGTTGCCAGTGCACGGGCTGCGGTGTCATTTTGAGTCTTAGTCATCTGGTTTTTCCATCTTTGCGTCCTGCATCTCTTCTGTGTGTGTATGTGCGTCCTCACACGCTTTGATCCCCTTTCCTCTCTTTCAATTTTTGTATCTGCAGGCACACACGTACACGACATATATTTACTGCAGTGTACGTGGAGGATGCTTTCGTAGTTGGTGCTGGCAGTTGCCGCCTGTGTCTGCTGCTGCCTTCCGTGGCTATGAAGAGGCCGAGACAACGACAAAGGAATAGTGTGCGCTGTGACTCACCCCCTTTCCTTGCGAAGACAGTGCGCTGCGTGTGGGAGTGTTGTCTTGAAGCGCTTCGCCGCCAACTACAACGGCGCGGCACGGGGTGGGCGGCTTCTTTTTTCTGAGTTTGCTGCCGCTGTGGGTGCGTCCGCGCGGACACTTTGTCCTACCCCTGTCTTTGGGCCGTTCTTTTGGGCTTGGTGGCGACGGTGGCGGGGTGTTTTTGCCTCCACTTTCATGCGTTGCCGTGGCGGAGCCTTGCGGTGGCGTGCGGCCTAAAAAAGAAATACGGAAAATTGTGTGAGGCTGACTGGGTAGCGCGGTGGCCGCAGAGTGGGGCTGCCGCTTCTGCTCTTGCAGCGGGGAGTATGCTGCCGCACTCTTTTTTTGTTGGTTGCGTCGGGGGCAAATGTGCCGGCGTCTGACAATCTGCGGGTTCCACCGCCACGACGACTGAAGTAGGCGGAGACGTCTGCGGCTGCCTTCGCAGGCTGCGCCCCGTGCGGCCCAGTCGTGTGGCAAACAGTTCCCTCGCGGAATTCACGTGCACTGCACCACGTGCTGGGCGCAGCGTATATTTGCGTCGCGGGGGGCAATGCGGCGGCGTCTATTCTCCTTCTTCTTGCGGGTGAAGGAAGAGGCGGCGGGTGTTTTGCTTCTTCGCACCTCAGCGATTTGCAGCGCAAAATCCCACCGCGACGAGCCAGTCAATTTCACTGTGAGTGGGTGATATTTGCGTGTGACTACACACACACAGAGCTGTGGGGATCCGAATGTCAAGTGCAATACGAGAAGAAGAGAGACACCTCGTCGCAGCTGTTGTGTGTGCCGTGCAGTTTGCATGGTTTGCCTAGGGAGATCTAATTTGCTCTCGTTGTTTGTGTGGGAGGGTGCCGTGATGCATCACGCTTGCGTTGTGTGCGGGATTGGGGGTGCCTGTGCGTGTTTGTGTGTGTGTGTGAGGTGTGCGCCGCGTGCCGTGTGTGGGTGGCCCTCTCTCTCTCGTTTTTGTTGCGGCTGCGTGGAGTCGTGTCTCTGCCTGTTTTTTTAAATAATTTCATTCTCCCTTTTGACTGCTGGTT
>NW_021706212.1:2559-4963 GCF_003719475.1 Trypanosoma rangeli
ACTGTGAGTGGGTGATATTTGCGTGTGACTACACACACACAGAGCTGTGGGGATCCGAATGTCAAGTGCAATACGAGAAGAAGAGAGACACCTCGTCGCAGCTGTTGTGTGTGCCGTGCAGTTTGCATGGTTTGCCTAGGGAGATCTAATTTGCTCTCGTTGTTTGTGTGGGAGGGTGCCGTGATGCATCACGCTTGCGTTGTGTGCGGGATTGGGGGTGCCTGTGCGTGTTTGTGTGTGTGTGTGAGGTGTGCGCCGCGTGCCGTGTGTGGGTGGCCCTCTCTCTCTCGTTTTTGTTGCGGCTGCGTGGAGTCGTGTCTCTGCCTGTTTTTTTTTAAATAATTTCATTCTCCCTTTTGACTGCTGGTTGAGTATTGTGCTGCAGTTCAGCTCAACTTAACCACTATGAAGGAAAACATGTCTGAGAGACGCGAGGGAGAATCTCACGCCACCGAGGAGCCCCCGCGCAGCGCCGAAGGGTGGAAGGAGCACCGTAGCGGCCATGGTGGACGCTTGCAAGCTCTATCGAGGATGCCCGTAATGTGCGGGTTGGCCAAATCAATATAATTTTGCTGAACGACTTCCTTTGGCAGTACGTTGGCCCCAACAGAGCGGTGGGTGAAGACCAAAATGTGGTGATGGAGGTGTTTGTGCGTGGGCCAGACAGGTACGTTACAGAGCAGAGGCGTCGTGAGGGAAATCCTCGATTCCACCAGGGTATCAGCTTTTGGAAGATGCACGCAAGCTTACGGAGCGCGTGGTGGGCACGCTCCGAGACTGGAAGGAGTTTACAGATAATGAGTATTGTCTCTGCTATTACACGGACAAAACTGAAGGCAGCTCTTCAACTAGCGTAGGAGGAAGGGGCAACACGGGAAACTGAAATACGCCCCAGAGGACCATCGCCGGAGGCATTCTACGAGTCCGTGTTTAACGCAACGTGGAGTCACGTTGTGGGATTTCCCGAGGGCGAAGGGGAAGACGTGGTGGTGATGGAAGGCCAACGGCCACAAGAGTTATGGGAGTACACGCAGACTGTGCGTACTTTTTTCTCAGTGGGTGGTGAGGGGCAATTCCGTCCACCACGCCCACGGCTCATGATCTTTTCCCCTGAAAAGCGATGGCCGTACTCGTTGAACCATTCATTGCCTATTGCCGACTGCTACATTAACATTGAGGTGCATCGGGTGTGGAGGATCGTCGGGGGCGATCTAAAAGAAGTGTTTCCCCCTCCAGAGAGAGACGCACCTAAAATGGGGTGTCGTCTTTCGATTGGAACCCCCGGGGTAGGGAGGCCAATGGCGGCTGACTCCTACCTCCTTCATCAGCTGCTGCACTACGACGCCACGAAGCTCCATGTGGTTGTGTACTGCTTTGGAAGGGATTTCGCATACTTGTTTGACAAGAGCACACAAACGGTGACAGAATACAGGGGCGGGAGTAATATTAGAGGGGTTATGGTAAATTTGGCTGGGAGTGGAATGAAAGGGTGTATCATCGTCGATATGGCAAGATAATTTAAAGAACCAATCGGATGATTTTGTGCCCTCCCCTGAATGGGGCGTCATTATGTTGTCGTCCCCTAACGAAAAGAACTTCAGAGCCTGGAAAAAGCACGCAGGTGCTATCAAAACCATCATGAATTGCCCCGATGAAACCGACGTGAAGGCGATGTGTGTGTGGGAGACACGCAATACGACTGAGATGCATCGCGGAATCGGCCCGACGTCATCCATGCGCATGTGCATCCTTCTCCAGTACTCCACCTGCTCCTCTTTTCAATTCAATGAATATGAGGACCGCGTGGAGGAAATCAGGGACATCCTGGCAGGTATCGGCGCCTCAAATGCTGTACATTATGGGATGATTGGAGGTATGGAAGAGTGTCCCTCGAATGACGCTTCTCACAAACTTATGAAGGCTGTCAGATTAGTAACACAACGCGGTCTTGAGGCGTTTGTTAACCTGCCGGTCTGTTTTTCTCTTGGAAGCAAATTATTTGCGAGGCTGCTCGAGGTGGGTGAGGAGAATGACATTATTTTTCGACTATTGAAGTACCGTTGAGTGTTAATTCCGGAATTTTTGGAGCGGTGCATTCTGCTCGCATTTCTGAGTAGAGACTTTGTGGAAAATATAGTGCCAGGCCTCAACGAGTTGCCTCCACCAGGACATCGTCGGCAACAGAGATGTGTGCAGCAATCGAACCCCGAAAAGCATCCAAGCAGACCCGTTGGATTAATGGCGCTGGGGCACACTCCTCCGATGTTGGATGCACAATACAAGGTGCTATACGTACCGGAGAGCAGAATCTTTCCGCTTGTGGACGCCTTTTTCTTCGTTGGTGCACCGCGGAGGACGATGGTTGCGGTGCAGGTGAGACGACGAGGGATGAGCATGGCACCAG
>NW_021706212.1:4988-6663 GCF_003719475.1 Trypanosoma rangeli
GATTAGTAACAAAACGCGGTCTTGAGGCGTTTGTTAACCTGCCGGTCTGTTTTTCTCTTGGAAGCAAATTATTTGCGAGGCTGCTCGAGGTGGGTGAGGAGAATGACATTATTTTTCGACTATTGAAGTACCGTTGAGTGTTAATTCCGGAATTTTTGGAGCGGTGCATTCTGCTCGCATTTCTGAGTAGAGACTTTGTGGAAAATATAGTGCCAGGCCTCAACGAGTTGCCTCCACCAGGACATCGTCGGCAACAGAGATGTGTGCAGCAATCGAACCCCGAAAAGCATCCAAGCAGACCCGTTGGATTAATGGCGCTGGGGCACACTCCTCCGATGTTGGATGCACAATACAAGGTGCTATACGTACCGGAGAGCAGAATCTTTCCGCTTGTGGACGCCTTTTTCTTCGTTGGTGCACCGCGGAGGACGATGGTTGCGGTGCAGGTGAGACGACGAGGGATGAGCATGGCACCAGAACCAGCACGGTGAGGCGGTTCAACAGTCTTCCACGGAGTTATTTTAATGGTTGGGAAACGCTTGCGGAAGACTTGTCGTGGGAGATGATTTACGTGCAGCATGAGGACAGTACGGCAATAAGCGCGTGGCAGGGGTGTGTTGTCGTCGCGTACACAAATGTGGCGGGCCGCAATGAGCGTGAGGATCCTCAGGCCATTGCGGCATTTTGGAATCAGCGGGTGCGTCAGTGCCAGGTGGCGGTGTTAGCTGAAAATTTTAGAAGTGAACGACAAACCCAACGTGGGCGGCAACCAGAGGGACAAGGAAAAGGAGGAGGGGAACAAGCAGCTTGAGTTTACTGGTGAAGTATTTTAGGGAGTAAGATATATTGCTAAGTGTGTTTGTGTGTGGGTAGGAGGCGTTCTTAGGGACTCGCTCTGCCGTGCGCCAAATGATTATTGTGGCCAGCGCTACCACAGAAGCACCTTTTGTGTTGTGGTTGTGAGAAAAATTGTGTGGGGAATGATGGCGCCTTGTGGGTGCACGCCGGCAGTGTTCGATTGGTGATGTCTCCTCGCTGTTCCCAGTTTGTTGCTGCAGAGAGTTTGGGCGAGAGGGTAAGTTTTGCATGCTGAGTGGGTTCACAGGCAGCAAAGCAAATGCGGCGGCCACCACAGCCCAGAGGTCAGGGGGCAAACCGAATTATTGTGATTGCTTTTGTGTGTTGGCGTGATGTTTTTCCTTTTTGTTTTTTGGGTGCCATCGTTTTTGGTTGGCGTGCGGCTCCAATGGGGGGTGCCGCATGCACCGCTGAGAGCCTCGAGCAAACACCGTTGTCGCCTCTCTTTTGTTGGTTTGCCGTCCTGGGCGCATGCGCCTGTTCCGTTTTGTTCGAGTTGCATGCACTGATCGGGCAGTCTGAGACCACGGCTGCGCTGGCGTCGCCCTCGCTTGCAAGCGGAACGAGGCGTGGAAGAAATGGTGCTGCATGCGTCTTTTTTATTTTTATTATTATTTTTGTTTGTTACGCTGCGCCCCACTCCTGCTGCAGTGCGCTGAGGGAAGTGGGGGGGCGTTGGGGTTTTTGTAAGGGCTGCGATGGGAGGAGGTCCCGCCGGCATGCGCACTGCGTGTTGCCGCTGGCGGGGTTTGAAGGGGCTGGGCGGGGGGAGACGGTAAGCGAGGTGCTTATGAATTTGTTTTGTATTATTTTTGAT
>NW_021706212.1:6688-10103 GCF_003719475.1 Trypanosoma rangeli
TTTTTGGGTGCCATCGTTTTTGGTTGGCGTGCGGCTCCAATGGGGGGTGCCGCATGCACCGCTGAGAGCCTCGAGCAAACACCGTTGTCGCCTCTCTTTTGTTGGTTTGCCGTCCTGGGCGCATGCGCCTGTTCCGTTTTGTTCGAGTTGCATGCACTGATCGGGCAGTCTGAGACCACGGCTGCGCTGGCGTCGCCCTCGCTTGCAAGCGGAACGAGGCGTGGAAGAAATGGTGCTGCATGCGTCTTTTTTTATTTTTATTATTATTTTTGTTTGTTACGCTGCGCCCCACTCCTGCTGCAGTGCGCTGAGGGAAGTGGGGGGGCGTTGGGGTTTTTGTAAGGGCTGCGATGGGAGGAGGTCCCGCCGGCATGCGCACTGCGTGTTGCCGCTGGCGGGGTTTGAAGGGGCTGGGCGGGGGGAGACGGTAAGCGAGGTGCTTATGAATTTGTTTTGTATTATTTTTGATTTCTGCGGGGCGTCCCACACTGCGGACTCTCCGTGCGGGTGCGGGTGGGTGTTTCTTCCGGCTGCGCACAACAGTCGCTGCTACCGCCGTCTTCTTTGCGTCTGGCGTGTCTTGTGGGCGGGGTGAGTGTGTGATCGTGCGGCCCACGCGTTCGTCGGTGCGGCCTTCGTTATGGATTGTCACTGTTCTTTGCGTGATGCCCAACTGTGGGCGAGGGCGGTGCCCATCGTTTTTTTTCTTTTTTTTTGGTTTCACCTCTCTTTTTTCCCCAACACGTTCGGAAGGAAAGAGACCAAACGCTACTTGGTGTTGTGCACATTGAAACGCTCTGCAGTCACCACCAGCAACTCACACACACACACACAGAAACACAATCGTCGCGGCCTGAGCGGATCCACCACAAGGAGGGGAGGGAGAGAGAATGAGTGAGCAGCGACCCATGCCCATGATGTACCGCCATCTGTTTCCTTATTCAGTGATGCTGCTGCTGTTTGTGCTGATGTGCTTTGCCAGTACGGCTGCCCACGCTGAGGAAAGTAAACCAAATGAAATGCAAACACCAGAGCCTGTCTCTCTTTTGGTGCCGCGTCAAACGATTGTGGAAACACAAGGTCAAAGTCAAACGAGGAAATCTTTTGCCTACCCTTCCCTCACCAGTGCTGGTGGAGTGTTGGTTGTGCTTGCCGGTAGTGAGGTCGTCTGTGATTTTTGCGATGAAGATCCTTCGATCATTTGCGCCGATATTGTGGGTGGGTACATTGACCCTGCGGAGAACTGGTCCTCTTTTGTCGATGAGGTCCGACTACACAAATGGAAGGCGCACAGCATCATTAACACGGCCACGGAACATAAAAATATGTCCTACATGATACGCACGTCAAAACCCACAACAATTGCAAAGGGCAACAATGTCTTTCTACTTGTGGGGGACTATCATCAGAAGTATGATCCTTCCTGCGAGGAGCCGTTTAAAATATCAAAGGATCTTGTTTTGCTCGTGGGTGAGTCCACGCAAGATAAAGTCATCCAATGGGGCAAACCCACCTCGCTTTTGCCACAGATCGAACAATCTGCTAAACAACGTGGCCTAAAGGAATTTATTGGTGGCGGCGGCTCAGGCGTTGTGATGGAGGATGGCACGTTCGTGTTTCCTGTGACGGCGATGAGGACAGAAGAAAACGAAACTGTCTCCACGATCATTTATTCGAAGGACGACGGCAAAAATTGGGTGCTTTCACAGGGGATGCTCCCCGCGGGGTGCACTGACCCCCTCATCATCGAGTGGGAGCAGGGGCAGCTTCTCATGGCTGCCAAATACAATTCTCTCTCCAAGGTGTTCGAGTCGAGGGACATGGGGGCAACGTGGACGGAGGCTGTCAGGACACTCACACGCGTGCATCCCAGGTTTTTACCAAAGACGTTGCAAATGACTTTGAGTGTAGCATCCCTCACCACTGCGACCATTGCTGGAAAGAAGGTTATGCTGTACACTCAGAAAGGGATTCCCCCTGGAGACACGGTGCAAGCCACCGCGCTCTACCTTTGGGTTGCTGACAACAACCGCACGTTTCACGTCGGGCCCATTTCCGTGGACATTGCAGGGACGTGGACGTCTGGCAACACCCTGCTGCACTCTAACAATGCGTTGCACTTTTTAGAAGAGAGGAGCGATTTCATGGAAACCCGATTCTTTCTTTCCCCCCTAACGGATGCGCTGAAGACGACCACGTCCATCTTGGAGAATTGGGCAGAACTGGACTCCTTCCTCTCCAACTCGTCGGTGCCCACAGCCGGTCTGGTTGGGTTCTTGTCGGATGCATCGGGTGATGGAACCTGGAACGACGCGTACCGCTGCGTGAATTCAATTGTGACGGATGCAGAGAAGGTCGAAAATGGCTTTAAGTTCACGGGGTCCGAATCATACGCCATGTGGCCTGTGAACATGTGGACGCATCACAATGTGCACGGCTTTGTGGATTACGCGTTCACGCTTGTGGCGACGGTGACGATCGATGAGGTTCCGAACGAGAGCGTTCCTCTGCTGGGCGCGGGTCTGAATGACAAGGAAAACACGACGTTTGTGGGGCTGTCGTACACGACGGAGAAACGGTGGGGTACAGTCTTCGATGGCATCACGACAACAACACACCACAGCACTTGGGAGCCGGGGAAGGAGTACAAAGTGGCGCTCATGCTGCAGGACAACGAGGGCTCTGTGTACGTGGACGGCGTGCTCGTGGGGAATACTAACAAACTACCAACCCTTGAGGCACGGACGCATGATATCTCTCATTTTTACTTTGGTGGCGGCGAAAAAAGCAGTGTGACAGTAAAGAATGTCTTTTTGTACAACCGCCCACTAAGTGAAGATGAACTCATGGCAGTTGACAGCTCTGATTCATCCGAGAAACGCGCAGGTGACGGCTCTGATTCATCCGAGAAACGCGCAGGTGACGGCTCCGATGCATCCGAGAAACGTGCAGGTGACGGCTCCGGTGCATCTGAGAAACGTGCAGGTGACGGCTCCGGTGCATCTGAGAAACGTGCAGGTGACGGCTCCGATGCATCCGAGCAACTTGCAGGTGACAGATCCACGCGTGCGGATGTGTCTCGGCTACTTCTGCTGCTATTGGGGCTATGGGGCGTTGCGGCCCTGTGCTGAGTGGACCCCGGTGGAGGGGAGTTTGTCCTTCTACTGAGAGTACCTCCCTTTCTCCACTCACGTTTTAAACTAAATAAAGTGTTATGTAGACATGCCTTTTTTTTGAATTTTTGTAGTGCAGGACTTTTTTTTTTGATCACTCAAATTGCGCTCTTCTTTCGGCGCTAGCACAGCGCATTCCTCATGTTTTTTATTCAATCCATTTTTGTTAGTTATATTGTTCTTCTCTAAGAATTACGGTAGACCATTCACCGTTTTTTCTCTCTGTGTTTTTGTTCAGTATT
>NW_021706212.1:10128-12361 GCF_003719475.1 Trypanosoma rangeli
GCAGGTGACAATTCCGATATGTCCGAACAACGTGCAGTTGACAGCTCCGATATGTCCGAACAACGTGCAGTTGACAGCTCCGATATGTCCGAACAACGTGCAGTTGAGAGTTCCGATGCAGCCAAGCAACGTGCAGTTAACAGCTCCGATATGTCCGAACAACGTGCAGTTGACAGCTCCGATGCATTCGAAGCAACGTGCAGTTGACAGTTCCGATGCAGCCGAGCAACGTGCAGTTGACAGTTCCGATTCAGCCGAGCAACGTGCAGTTAACAGATCCAATGGTTTTGTGAAACGTGGAGTTAACAGCTCCGATTCAGCTAAGCATCGTGCATGTGATGGCGCACATGTATCCGAGCAACGTACAGGTGACAGTTCCATGCGGGCGGATGTGCCTCGGCTGCTTCTGCTGCTATTGGGTCTATGGGGCTTTGCGGCCCTGTGCTGAGTGGACCTCGGTGGAGGGGAGTTTATGCTTCTACTGAGAGCTTCTCTCTCTCTACACTCATTCTTTAAACTAAATAAAGTCTCATGTAGACATACATTTTTTTTTTAAAAAAATTGTGACGCAGGACTTTTTTTTTATTTGGCACTTAAGTTGTGCTATTCCTTCAGCGCATTCCTCATGTTTTTTAATCCCTACCTTTTTGTTTATATTGTTCTTCTCTAGGAATTAAGCGAGTCCATTTACTTTTTGTGTGTGTTTTTTTATTCGCTATATTGTTGGTTTACTGTTTTATGGATGTGTTATTTTGTTTTTTTTACTTTTTTTGAATTATTCTCGGCGAAGGCGTTGATCCTGCGTGTTTGTCTGGCAGGGGGAGATGCTTCATTGGGTCTCTGCACTGCGGTTACCACGGGAGGGACTGGGGCTCTTTTTTTTACGTCCTGGTTTTTGGTGGGGGCGGACGTGTACAACGGTGCCGGATGACGCGCAGGCCATAGAATGAGTTTGATAAGAGACGCGGAATAAAAAAAAATAACCGCTTTTCTTGGGCGGCTCCGGACGCTCTCGGCATTGTGTGTCCGCCGATGGGAGAAGGAAGGATGAAAGAAATGAGAGCCACAGCAACGCACTCCAGGTTCCTGTGAAAGTTAAATGGTGTCTGTTCACCGGGGTATCTCGGTGGTTTAACCTAATATGTTTTTTTTTATATATGCGGCCAAAAAAATGAAGTTTTTTTTTTAAGGATGGTACGGGGGCCTTTCACGATAATGTTTTTGTTTTTGTTTTGTGAAATTTGTTTTAGGAGTACATTTTTTTTTTTGTGAAAACGTCTTGAGGAGTGAATTTTTTGTTTGTGAAAACTATTTTAGGAGTAATTTTTTTTTTTTGTTTTTGGTAAATCATATTTCTTGTGTGTTGCCACTGCGTGGGCTGCGGTGCCATTTTGAGTTTTAGTTATCTAGTTTTTCTATCTTTGCGTACTGCATCTCTTCTGTGTGTGTATCTGCGTCCTCACACGCTTTGATCCTCTTTCTTCTCTCTTTCAATTTTTGTATCTGCAGGCACACACACATACACGATATATATTTACTACAGTGCACGTGGAGGATGCTTTCGTAGTTGTTGCTGGCAGTGCTGACTGTGGCCGCTGCTGCTTTTTCTGGCTATGAAGAGGCCGAGACAACGACAAAGGAATAGTGTGCGCTGTGACTCATTCTTCCTTTCCTTGCGAAGACAGTGCGCTGCGTGTGGGAGTGTTGCTCTGAGTGGCGTCGTGTCTTGCGCACGGTGTGCAATGGCGCAGTGGTGTGGATGCCGCGCTTTTCGATGACTGTTAGCCCACTTCCCGTTTGTGTGTGTGTGGCGGTGTGGTTGTTCGCGTTGGGTGTCTTGCGTTGGTTGCGGGGCTTTGCGGTTATTTCTTGCGGCTGGCGGAGGTAAGCTGGCGTTGATCGCTGCTCTTCTTCATTGTGGCTGAGTTGTCTGTGTTTTGTGGGGGGTTGGTTTCTCTTCATCTGCAAAATGACGATGCGGCAACCTTAACTGTCTGCAATAACACTGCTCGGCCTTTTTTCGTCGTGGACACTTATGTAACTGTGCAGTAAAGTGAGTTTTGGTTTGTGGAACTGTTTTATGGAGCGTTCGGCCAATGCAAACCCTGAATAGCATTTTGGGCCCCAATGCGCGGGTTAGGGTTAGGGTTAGTGTTAGGGTTAGGGTTAGGGTTAGGGTTAGGGTTAGGGTTAGGGTTAGGGTTAGGGTTAGGGTTAGGGTTAGGGTTAGGGT
>NW_021706214.1:0-12234 GCF_003719475.1 Trypanosoma rangeli
CATGACGAGCATAATGAAGAACACTATGAACTTGATGAGCATCATGAGCATGAACATGGCGAGCATCATGAACATGACCATGGCGAACATCATGAAGAACACTATGAACTTGATGAGCATCATGAGCATGAACATGGCGAGCATAATGAAGAACACTATGAACATGATGAGCATCATGACCATGACCATGACCATGAACATGACGAGCATCATGAAGAACACTATGAACATGATGAGCATCATGACCATGACCATGACCATGAACATGACGAGCATCATGAACATGAGCAGGGCCACCACAACGGTGGCGAAGTCCAGAATGTAAAATTAGAGTCCCAAGCGGCTCATGAATACCCAGTGGAAGAGGACGAGGCCGTTAACCATTTGGAAGATCATAAGAAAAAACAGTCGCAAGAAGAAGAAGAGGTCACCCATGAGGGTGAAAGTCGTGAACAGAAGCACGATGCAGCCGAACTTCACCATGAAGAGGTGAAACATACCACCGAGGAACAGCACGAAGTTCATCCGGTTCAGCTTCACGTGGAAGAGGAAGAGCAGCAGCAGGAGTTGCCAGCGGGGCATGCGGAGCAGGATAACCACAAGAAGAACAATAAAGGTGGATTGCTGCCTCACACACAGGAGGTTCATCACTTTGTCAAGCCGAGGAAAACACCGTTAACACAACCAATTCGTTGGGATCCTATTGAATACGATTTACGTGAAGACAGCGACGATGAGTTTGAAATGAGAACGATATTACGTCCTGTTTATGACGAAGAAAATTCACAAGTGCTCCAGTTCAAAAATGGCGAACCAGATTACCAAGGTGAATTACTCTCCTGTTTTGATGAACCTAATCTGCTGTACCGCATTTTCAACCGTAAAGAAAAGACCTGGGCCTTTTACAATGACACCCTCCATTATGAAATGCATGTGCAATTTACCTTCGGCAAACATTCCATGTTAGAGCCTCTTGAAAACACCAAAATGTATACCAAACCCGATGGTGAGCATTTAGCTGAGGTCTATGTCTACCCTGGAGAAACGGAAATGTTTGTCAAGGGTAAGGTGAATGGTTTCACGAGCAAACTCCGTGCAGTTCCCTTATCTGACGATTACTGTAAGCGCCGTCAGGAACTGGCTGAAGAAACCATTCACCAGGAAATGGCTCAAATTAAGGAACTTGTTGGGGATGAGAAGGACGCAGAGAAGGTTTTGAAGTTGTGTTTGGAGCACAATCTTCCTTTTGTGGATTTGGAGTTTCCGCCATGCCAGGATTCCTTGGATACTGGGGCGAAGAAGCCTTTTAAGCAGCTTCCGTGGGCGCGACCTTCATCGTATCTCCCTGACAACTTGGTTGATCAGGTTCGTCTTTTCAGAGGCCCTATTCGTCCTGGTGAGTTTGATCAGGGGGAACTGGGAGATGTTTGGCTGATGTGCTCTGTTGCTGCCGTCTCAGAGAACCCTGAGGATATTCTTAAAATGTTTCGACACCCTGCGGGTGCTGAAGCGGGTAAAAAAGAGCGTGCGATTGGCGCCTATCGTGTGACATTCAACAAGAACGGCCTCTGGCGCAGCGTTATTGTCGACGATTACCTTCCAATTTCCGGTGGCAAACCAAAGTATGCAAAAAGCAATCGTGATCTTGCCGAGCTATGGCCTTCTATCTTGCAAAAGGCATTTGCCAAAATGCATGGCAGTTACGCCAGCATTTGCTCAGGTGATCCGCTTCATGCACTTCAGGACTTGACAGGCTTTCCGTGCTGTAGATTTGATAGTGCCTTTGCTGCCGCTTCTTGCTCTAGCAAGGATGATTTTTTCCAGGACTGGGTAAAATACACCAAGGCTCACCATCAAATGTTGCTGAGCACTCCTGGCAAAGTTACAAACGATGAAAATTCGAATGATCTCAAGTTGGCTAAACGCTACCTTGGCGTGGGACTACAAAGTGGACATGTGTACCGAGTTTTGGAAGCGCAATACTTTGCTGAGCGCAAGCTGCGTTTGGTGAAGCTACGCAATGCATGGGGACGAAACGCGGAGTGGAATGGTGACTGGTGCAGCGACGATAATAAATGGGAGCAATATCCAGAAGTGGCTCAAGCTTGCAGATTTGAAAAGGATGAACGTAGCACCTTCTGGATGTCGTGGAGAGCTTGCCTCTGTTACTTCAACGGGGGCGGTGTCTGCTTCTCCCATCCGCTTCTCAATGATTACCGTGTGCCCTCGAAGTTTGTGGCGGGTACACCATCGTGCGTGTTTGAGGTTAACGTTGAACAGCCCACTTGGATGTGTTTTACAATATCGCAGCGAGACAGGCGTGGACGCCAAGGTTTCAATGAGTACCAACCTGTGATGTTGAGCGTTGCGCAACCGCTGGAAAACGACCTCTACAAGGTCGTGGAAAACAGCTCCAACGACGCCTCCCACCCCCTTCGCGACAAGTGGATTTTCTTTCAGGCCCGCGACATCAGCTTGTTGCACAGGTTCCTTCCTGAGCACTCGCCATACCTCGTAATTCCTCGACTCATGCAGGTGGATGGTCAGGAGGGGGAGGTACCCTATGTCATAGGATTTTCATGCAACAAGGTTGTTGGACACGACGGCGTCACCGTCCAATTCAAAACCATTGACAAGGACAACAAGGTGATGCACAACTTCCCCAAGTTTGAACCTGAGGTGGAGCCTGTCATGGCGGAGTACCAGGTCAAACCACCCCACAAGGGATACGCAGAGCTGAAGCAGGGTGAAGCGGTATACTAAACTTTTTCCTTTTTGTGAAGCAGAATGAAAGGCATTGGAGGATACAATCCAACCGCAAGGAGAGGGAGGAGAAAGCACAGCGGCGGTGAGGAATCAGGATCAGGAATGGAGCCACGGATAAACCACGCCTAGAGATTGCCCATGCATGCAAATGAGGGAGAAAACACGAGCAAAACAACAACAACAACAACAATGCTAAGGCGAAGCGGGGTTGTGTGCTCTTTAACTACAACGAAAAACGAAGGAAAAAGTTGACAGCGAGAAAAGGATACAGGCAAGTGGTTCCACAACAACCAACGAAGCCGATAAGAGCGATATTTACAAACTGAGGTCACAAACAAAAGTTAAAAAAGAAGCAGCATAAGATCTCTCTACGTTTCTGGAGCTCCTGATGTAAAAGGTGGGTAAAGACATGTTTTTTTATCTGAAACAGGAATGGGCGGTACAGGGGAAGGTAAAGCAATTTCCTCTTTTTTCCCCTTCCAAGTACAAAAGAGGAGGACAGGCAAAGAAACAAGGGTGAAAGATCAAGGGGCAAAGTAGTGGCAAGTGAAACCCCTGCGACGCACAACTATGTCGTTTTCTCCCTGACACCTGATCTCGTCACACTATACCTTTTTTTTTTGATTTGTGTCGTGTTGCTTACAACTTGACTTTATTCCCACCGCATTTATTCTGCGTGTTGTGTGTGTGCTATGAACCACCTGGCCAAGTGCGAGCCGCCAAAAACGGGAAACAATGGGGCGATGCATGAGGAATGACCAAATAGAAATACACTCACATCCAAGAGAAGAGCAATGCGAGAAGGGAAGAATGGAGAAGGTGGAAATTTTTTTTTGCAAGAAAGCAGGCGCAAGCACGCACTACTCAGAAAAAAAGGGCGGATAGAAGGGCACCGTGAAGAACGAGTCATAAAACAAACGAGCCACAAGGGTGAGGACGATGTAGTTGGGGCGAGTTGGGCATGTCAGTTTGTTTGCGCCACAGTTCCGGGTAACTGCAAACTTCGCGTTGAACCGGGGTGGATGCAGAGGCGTTATCCACATGTGAAAGGAATGGGATTGGGTAATAGTCTTCGAAGGTCATTGTAGAAGGATGATGGGGGTGGGGGTGCAATGAGAAAGGAAAAATAATTGTCCTGCCAAAGTGTTTTGTTTTCAATATTCTATTTCTTTGTTTTGTTTTTTCTTTTTGTTTCTTTGCAATTTGGTAAAGCATCAAGCGTTTTTTTCCCTCCCTCGTTGTCTCTCTTTCTTTCTCCACTTCCCCAGTGCGTTTTCTTTGCTTGTCTCTAGGCACTCTGGGGGTGATCACCGCCCTCCCATTACTGGCCGTCTCCTCCAGCCTTGCTGCACGCGGCAAAATTTTCTCTGCTTCCAAGAAGCAACCTAGAGGAGGAAGTGGGAAAGAGAGAGTGACTCATTGTTCCTCATTATTATTATTACTTATTTTTCCCCTCTTTACGGGCACTTGGATGATTTTGGAGGAGGCTGAACAGAGGCGGGAGCAGGAATCCCTGCCGGCATGAGTTGAGAGCAGAAGGGAAGCTGGGAACCACAGACAATGTTATTTTTTTTTTTTTTTTTTGTACGGGAAGTACATATTACCTTCTCCCCCCGCACCGCATCGTGTGGCACAGCACCCCCTGCTTTGTTCTCACCCACATCTTCTGTATATATATATGTTTTTTTTTTTTTGGTGTCTTGTCTCGGATCGACAAAGATGTTATGGGGAAGTATCTAGCGAAGTCAAAGGGGAAGCCGCAGGTGCTGGCAAGTGGCGGAAAAAGTGGATATCACCCTCATGCAAGCCTTAAATAGGGGTTATTTTGCATCTTTACTATTGAACACTTAGCAAGCACAGGGAAGGGGAGGTAAAAAATGAGCACTCACCAAAAATAAACTGAAGCCTCTGAAAGAGGCAAGAAACTATACTTTTTTTACTGTTTTAAAATTCTTCTACCAGACGAGATGCCGGCATACGGGCCAAGGAACGAAAAAATAAGCGTATATGCTTTCTTTGCCACATCCGATGATTTCGGAGAGGGAACGGTTGCTGACTGTAACACCTTCTCGGAGTGTCGGTATGGACGCCCTGTGTATGAGGGCACCTCAACCGTGTGCTTTGATGAGGGTCTTTTGTACCGCGTTGCCTAGGAACGGCGTGGTGGGCGCTGATATTTATACAACGATACCCTAAATTGCATAATGCGGGTGAAAGTGAACTTCAAACCGGGCATTTGACATTAATGCGCCGTGAAATACGACGCTTGAAAATATATCTGATGCTTCTTGAGTTTATTCGGTGTCTGTGCACCCACTTGAAACAAAACTTTTTATAGAGGGCCATCCTAATGGATACACGAGCAACATTAAGGCAGAAGGAATCATAGACAAATACCTGGAGGACCTGACTGTGGAGGACAAGGAGATAATTGATAAGTAAGCTTGGGACCTATACCGATTGGTTTGCAAAAATGCCTATTCTGATGAGACCGTGAAGGCATGTCTCGCCAACAAGGCGGAGTTTGTGGATTTTTCCTTTTTTACCAGAACAGCGGTCACTTCAAATGAGTTCCATGATAAAGATAATACCGCTGGAGCGTCCATGCATGTACTTATCCTACGATAGCGCCAAACAGGTTTGCTTGTTCCGCGGTGGCGTTCACCCAAACAACATTGATGGGGGTGGCTTGGGCGATTCATGGCTTATTAGCACCCTGGACACTCTTGCAGAATTTCCGGACGGGGGTACGTAATATATTTGGAGACCCCATTAGCATTGAAGTCGTCAAAAAGGAACACAAGCTTGGCATCCATCATGCCACCCTCAACAAAAAATGATTGGTAGATAAATGTTATTATTGATAACTGCTTATCCTGCTCAGGTATTCGCTCAAAGTTTGCGCGCTTCAAGCACGACCCAAAGGAGTAGTGGGTTTTAATGCTGTAAAAGGCATATACAAAGATACACGACGGTTACGGTTTTATCGTTGCAGGTGACCCACTGCATGCCTTCCAAGACATATCAGGCCATCCATGCTCGTCGTTTAACAATGCTCTGGCTGAGGCAAGGACGAGTAGGAGGGGAAGAATTGTTTGAACACTTTTACCGGTGCAGCCAGCTTGGATATCAGGTCATATTTATGGCTTCTACATGAGAGGCATTGAAAAATGGTGCCGTAAATGAGATGAATGAAGCCGCTTACACAGCTACAGGTCTATGCGTTGGGCGCGTGTAAGCAGTCCTGAAGATAGTCTACTTTCCAGAACATAATCTTCACTTATTGCAGTTCCATAACCCATGGCTTAACGAGGATGGCCTTGCCTGGGGTTGACCTTGGAAGAAAGGTGACAGAAAATGAGATGAGTACACGGAAGTGAGAGCTGCCCGTGACTAGACAGATACGGATGATTCCACTTTTTACCTTGAATGGGCTGAGGCCGGTGGACTACTTCATGGGGTGTGGCGTAGGCTTTATTCAACACCTAACGTACGACTTCCGTATTTGTGGCATGCTTCATGCAAAATGTTTTCACCACATGTTTAGGGATTTCCGTGAGTACCTCCGTCATTCTGTGCCTTGTGCTCTCGCAGGATGACATGCGTGGCACCGATAAGAGTGAGCACATTTCAATTATGATAACTGTTGCACACGGCTGCGGTGCCATAACTCCGATGCGTGTGGACCTCAACAGTGGGTTTGACACGGACCGCCCTTCCCCGGAGTACATCTTCTTCCAGATCCATGAGAGCAGCATGTTCTACGAATTTGTATCCGAAAGTTCTCTCTACCTTGTGATGCAATGCTCCATGAGCACATACTCCACACGATTGTACGTCTTGGGGTTGTGCAGTCTGGCTGAGGTGGGTACGCCCAACAGCTAGGTGCGTGCGCAGTTCTGCGTGCTCTCTCTGGATGTGGTGTCTTTGATAACAAGAGGAACCTTGACTTCTTGACGATGCCGTGCCAGACGGAGTTTCAGGCGCTAGATCCTGAAAGGTTTTTCCCCGGCATCTATGCAGGCACCGTCTTTCAGGTTGAGTAGTGTCCTTCGTGTGAAGCGGGCAACACAGCCGGGCAGCGGGGGATGTCGCAGTGCCATTAAGCACGGGGCTACCAACACAACACATTCCCCCCTTCTTTAAACAAATAAAAAACGGAGGAAAAAGGCGGTCTTCTTTTCTAGTTCCTTCCCGCTTTCTCCTCCTTTGCCCCAGGCACCAAAGAAAAAAAAAAGATGATTGAGAGGGGAACTTTTGTAGGGCGTCACGGGAGGGGGTGGGGGGGGGGTGCGTGGTGCCTCTTACGCTGCCTGCGTCAAGGAGATAAGAATGAATTAGGCGGGTAAAAAACAACAAGAGATGAAGCGGCAGCATGCAGGCGCCATCAGGAGTAACGCCCATGGAATGGGCACAATGCTTGTCCAGTCTGGGCTGGGCTGGGATGGAGAGACGGTGAATGTTGACGAGTTTGGCGAAGCTTTGGTGGAGCCCCTTTCTTTAGATGAACAAAAGGGCAAGCCTTAGCGAGAATGTGGCCCCACCTACGATGGGCAATAAACTTTGTGCTTTAAAGGCAGCTACTTGTTCTGTATTATAAATCAGGAGAAAACATGGGTCTTTTACAATGACACGAATATCTTTGAGATGCATATTCTGTATTTGTTTTTTGGACGGAATTAGCAAATGGAGGCTCAAGGGAATACATAAATCACGCGTAATGAAAACGAGGAACTTGTGGAGATGGCGATGATTTATCCACTTGAAACCGTCATGTTCATTTGCGGAACGTGGGATGGCTACCGGAGCCATGCTGAGAGGCGGCCTCTATCTCTCGTGTATTTGGAGAGGATTGTTCAAGCCACCGAGGATGTCTTAAAAAGTCCATGTTGTGGCAGTGAGGCGACTGTTCCCTTCCGATGACGCGCAGGTGGTTTTTGGAGGCGTACATCTCGCACAATGTGCATTTTGTTGACCTCGAATTTCCACCCACGTCGGGTTTGCTGGACAAGGGGAAGCGGTTGTTGTCCCCGCTTCCATAGTGTCGTTTATCTGAGTACCTTTCAAGAAAGCTTGTGCGACACGTGGTGTTGTTTCGAATGCCCATTACAGTCTTCTCC
This sequence comes from Trypanosoma rangeli, assembly GCF_003719475.1. Classification (NCBI taxonomy): domain Eukaryota; phylum Euglenozoa; class Kinetoplastea; order Trypanosomatida; family Trypanosomatidae; genus Trypanosoma; species Trypanosoma rangeli. The sequence continues at coordinate 7,887 of NW_021706214.1, forward strand.
ATGCATCGCGGAGACCTTAGTGATTTTCATGGGTTATCACTGCCCTGGATGAGAGGCCGGAACATACTTAACATATGTTTTTCTACCCAGTGGACTGCAGCAGGACCGCAAATGAAACGGGAATAGAGGAACCTACCGAGCCCTTTTGAACAGGGATGGTATGTGGAGGTTGTACCTGGTGGATAACTATTTGCCGGTTTCTGGTAGTGGACCACGATTTGTGCAGAAAAGAAGCAACTCATGTGAGATGTGGGTATCGATGCTGAAGGCATGCACTGAGCGTAGTGGCGGGTTTGCCAACACCTGTGGAACCTTTTGTTTTTAGCATGGCGGTGTGTGTGTGTGTGTGTGTGTGTGTGTTTGTTGGGTTCTGTTTCCGGGTGGCGGCAACCGTTATTGCAAGTGTCGCCGGGGAAGCGTGGTGGGTGGTTGTGGTTGGTGCTACTGCTGCCGCATCTGCATGGCTTTCTCTCCCTGTCACTGTGTGTATGTGTGTGTTTGCTTTTCACCGCTGTTTTTTTACGCGTCTTTTGCATGTCTCTGCTGCTCAAGAGCGCCGCCAACACCGAGGCAACGAAGGTCAATTTGAAGAAGAAAGGCATAGTCTCTGTTCTTCTTTCTGTCTACTGACAAAGGAAAGGAAGGAGTGATCGGGAAAGAGAAACACAACAAAGCGGGGGCGTTTGGGGCGTTATTAAAGCAAGTTCGTATTATTACTATTATTTTTTTTGTTTTTGTTTGCATCTGTATCCTTTACAAATCCTGACGAGAGTGGCTGACGCATACAGGCAGCTATGGGCTGTGGGGTGTCGACGACGCAGAAACCGCAAAGGGTGGAATATTATAACTACAATGTCTTCGATAAGAAGGAAAAGAAGAGGGACAAGACGGTGGACGAGTTTGAGGAGCGGACGATGAAGCCACTGCCCGAGAAGACCGAGTTTGAGAAAAAGTTTAAGTGTGGTGCACCGACGTTTGTCAGTGAGGATATCACGCCCTGCTTTGATAATGGACTTCTCTACCGTATTGTGAAGGACGATGTATGGGCGTTCTACAACGACACACGTAACTACGAGATGCACGTGGAGTTTGCGTTTAGCCGGTCCTCTCTGATCCGCGCACTGGGAAGCACGAAGGTGAAGCAGGTGAAGAAAGGCGCGGGCTACGTTGCCGTGGCCGTCGTGTATCCCACAGAGACGGTTATGTATGTGAAAGGGTCTATTATCAGCTTTAAGAGCAAAATCAAGGCTCTTCCGTTATCAGAAGAATACCTGCAGGGGCGGGTGCGCATGTATGGGCGGATGGTAGAATTGGAGATGAAAGGGTTGCGGGAACTTTTGGAGGGATTTCCCACCGACGATGCAATTCTCGCGGAGTGCGTTCGACAGACGTCACCGTTTATTGACATTCACTTTCCGCCCAATCAGGACTCTATTACACGTGGATCCAACCGACCCATGAAAACCGCAATTTGGGCCCGCCCACATATGTATCTTCCCGACACCTACTCTTCACTGGTGCGTATCTTCCGCAATACGATCAGCCCAATGAGGGTGGACTCGGGTGAGTTGGGAGACAGCTGGCTGGTGTGCGCCATTGCCGCCCTCGCTGAGTACCCAGAGATGGTGCGAAGCATGTTTCATCATCCACGAAAGCCAGAGCTGACACCGGAGGAGCGGGCGCTTGGAGCATACCGGGTGACGCTTAACAAACATGGCTGGTGGAAGAATATAATTGTGGATGACTACCTGCCCGTTCTTGGTGGAAGGGCCAAGTACGCCGGATCGCGTGATGACCCGTGTGAGATGTGGATTTCCATCCTGGAAAAGGCGTATGCCAAGGTGCATGGCAGCTACGCAAACATCGTTGTCGGGGATCCACTGCTTGCCTTGCAGGACCTCACGGGCTATCCAACCACCCGCTACGATGAATCTTTTGCAAGTGATATGCAAACAGGCGATACCGAGTTGCTTGAACGTCTGGATCGCTACAATCAGAGTGGGTACTACATTGGGCTGATCACGCCTGTTAGAGATGTCGCGAACGAGGAGAAGGAGAACTTCTATAAGGAGGCAGGCTTGATGATGGGTTATATGTATACGGTTAGGGCAGTCCGCCGTTTTACAGAGGAAAAAATTTACCTCTTGCGGATTTGTAATCCATGGTCAGCGGCTGTGGAGTGGAAGGGAGACTGGAATGCCAATGATCCCAAGTGGTCGGAGCACCCACACATTGCTGAGGTCTGTGCGCCGGCTAACTTAGAGTCTGGTACCTTCTGGATGTCTTGGAGTGACGTCCAGCGGTACTTCGACGGTTGCGGTGTGGCGTTCATCCGTTCAAAGGGTGTTGATTACCGCATTCGAGGCAACTTTGTCCACGGTGTTCCCGACTTCTGTGTTCAGCTCACCGTGAAGAAGACGATGCGCATTGGATGCATGCTCTCCCAGAAGGATCGTCGTGGCACAGAAAAGGCGCAGGATGAATATCCGCCGATCATGCTGACGCTAAGCAGCGGTCGCGGTTCCCTGGACACCATGCAGGTGGAGTGCAACTCCAACCTGGATGTGGACAACCCCAGCAACCAGTTCACCTTTATGCAGAGTCGCGACGTGGGTATGCTCTGCACCCTCACCCCGGAGTGCTCGCCGTATCTCCTTATTCCCCGTGTGATCTCGGACGAGGCCGCCGTGCCGTACACCCTTAGCCTTTTCTTCGATGACAAGCTCGGGGGCAGCGTCAAGGCAGTGCTCCAGGCGCTTCCCCCAGACAACCAGGTCTTCGCCAACTTCCCCTCCTTCTCGGGTAAGGGCACGCCCGTGACGGCGACGTTTCAGGTGCACCGCCCCGACACCGGGTACCCACCGAAATACACGAACAGGGAGCTCACGGAGAGCACGAATGCGCCGAAGGAAAACAAGAGGGTGACGAAGGAGCTTACAACGCAGCCCATTACGAACGGAAGTGCCGTGTACTCCTAGACTGGAGGAAGACGGGGACGGCACAGGGAGCGAGCGAACGGGGGGAAAAAAAATGAACAGATGATGAGTGCCAACTTAGACTACAAACAAATATAAAACAAAACCAGACAAAACAAGCCACAGTGCACCCCCTTAATATACCACGAGGAAGGGGGATGCATCTCCTTTGCTTTTCCCAAAGTAATATATGTATATTATGTAGGCTTCGAATGATGAAGTAGGGCAATAACAGAGCAAGGATGACGAATAAAGCAGCTTGGAGGGAAAGAAAAAATGAGGGATGAAATCCATGTTTTCCAAATTTACTGCGGAGGGGGCACCGAAAGAAGAAAAAAAGACAAGAAACAACGATGTAAAATAAATGGGGTACGTTAGTTTCACCTCCTCTCCCTTGCGTTCGTGCAGGTGCCTTGGCCACGATTCCGGTGGGAAAAGTTGCATAGAGTCACACCCCACGTTTAAAACGCACAAGATACTGTCGAGCAACCAATAGAAACTGTAGTAACAAATTTTGTAATTAATAAAAAAAGCAAAATATGGTACCTAATCCCCTTCCTTTTCTCCATTTGAGACCAAAAAATGCACCCTTTTCGATCTCTCACTATCTCCCTCTCTTGCTATGCATGTATGCATGCGTGCAGTGTGAAAGGCGGCTACAGGCATCTGATAAATATCTACATGCCCATTTGTCGGGGGCAGGAGAAGAGAGGATGCAGCGAGACTTCAAGAATGGGTCTGTGGGGCGCGGTGGCTTCTTTTTTTTTATGGACTCGCATCTTCAAACCAAAGCATCAAAAAGAGTATTTGGGGCACAAATGTCAAGGACCACGGAAGATCCAACCGTGGTATCCCAATACCGTAAGAAGGAATAATAATATTAAAGTGAGGCAAATATATACACAAAAAAAGTGTGACTATGGAGAATATCTTAAGGAGCGTTCATGCCTGTTCGTTTGGATCTTTTTTTTTGTGTTTTTTATTGTTAGCTGCAGTTTTTTTGACCTTTGGGTGTGTGCGTACCGCACTGTAGTTGCTTTGGGGCGCGTGTATCTAATTGTGTGGGTGAGCGCGTGGTATGTTTCTGGCGCGGGGCCGCCGAGTGATGCTTGGCGGGATGCGGGATGCGGGGATGCGGGGGATGCGGGGGATGCGAGTTGGGGGAAGCAGGAGAAGGATTAATGAATGGATGTGTGGAGAGGAGAGAGGAGAGTGGAGAGCTTTAGAGGAACGGGGCCGTGGTCATTTTGTATGTGTGTGTGTTTTTTTTCGTTTGTTGCGTTTTGTATTTATTGTTTTTGTTATCCTGCGATCTTCCCGCCACTCTTTTTTTTTTGGGCAGCTTTGGGGGGTTTGTCTTTTTGTCTTATTTT
>NW_021706209.1:0-10257 GCF_003719475.1 Trypanosoma rangeli
AGAGAGGGGGGGGGGAGGGGGAAGAAAAAAGAATTCGATAAAAATTTGTTTGGTTAAACTGCACTAGCGCCGTTTGCTTGTTGTTTTGTCTCTCTGTGTGTGTGTGTGTGTATTTTTTTTTTTTTTTAGTATTAACTGCCAATGCTGGTGGGTTAAGCGCGACTTCTGAAGAAGACAATCGAAGGAGGTTCTGAATTCGTCCGGGACTTACTTGCGAAAGGACGGGATTTGTACAAAATATTGTGAGGTATATTCATTTAGCAAGGTTGTGTACGCATATGTTTTTTAAATGGAAGGTTAAGGAGGAGGAGAAATGTTTGAAATGCGAAAATAAGATTGTACACCGATTGGTACAGTCCTTTTGTTTTTTCTTTTTAAAAAAGAAAAGAAAATAAAAAAGGAACTCTGGTGGGAGTTTAAGGCACAGTCTGCATGTAGCGTCGGCTTTGCGCCAGAAGATCATTTTGCCTCTATGTCTACTATCTATACCGTGTATATATGTATGGTATGTATACACACATATATATATATATATATATATATTTGATGCGTATTGACATTTTTTTATTTATTTTTATTTTTGCAGTTGGTGCTTCACCGCCGAAAGGAAAAGACAATAGATTGTACGTCAGCATGGAGGGGAATAAAAGGGTGGCGGTCGCCGTGCGTGTTCGTCCCATTTTGCGGGAAGGCACGAGTTATACGCACATGCAGGAAAAGTTTGAGCTTGAGGCTGTGCAGCGCACGGGGGACACATCACTCAAAGTTCAGCTTCAGCGAGAGGGCGAGCCTACGCGCAGCAGCTCGTTCACCTTTGATCACATCTTTGATCAGGAAAGTACCCAGCTGGAGGTTTACGAGGAATCCGTCGTGGACCTCGTTGAGGCTGCCCTGTCAGGTGCGAATGTCACTATACTTGCCTACGGCCAAACGGGTTCTGGAAAGACGTACACGGTGCTGGGCGACGTGAAACCCAACCCGCTCGAGAATGACCTTCTTACGTACGATAGTGGTCTCTTCCTGCGTATTTTAAGTGACTTGACGGAGTACAAGGCCCGACAGGCAAAGAAGGGCTTCCACGTTGTCATTGGGCTTAGTTGTGTGGAGATATACAACGAAAGTATTCGTGATTTGTTTGGCGGAGGCCCAGGGACACCGCCGCCTCCGCTGAAGGCGGTTATGATTGGAGATGAGGTGCTTCTCCCCTCGCTTATCACGAAGGAGGTGACCTCACTGCAGGCAGTCTTCAATGAGATTCAGCTTGCCATCTCGCGTCGCAAGAGTCGTTCCACAGATAGCAACTCCACATCCAGCAGGAGCCACTGCCTGTTCCTTATTGATATTTTGCAGCGGGCCGCCACAGCCTCCGCTCCGTCACTGTCATTGCTTGAGCGAAAGAATAATACCAAAGAAAAGGAGGGTAAACGGGCGGTGTGCGATGGCAGTGGTGCAGGGGAGATGCCGTTTGACGGCATGACATACCGTATTAATGGTCAGCGGGAGCTTGTTTTTGGCAGCAAAATCATGCTAGCAGACCTGGCTGGCAGTGAAAAGATTGCAAAGAGCGGGGTCTCTGGAGAGGGGCTTGCGGAGGCCACCTCCATCAACAGCAGCCTTACGGCATTGGGGAACGTCGTACATAGTCTTTACGAGGGCGGCTACGTCAGCTACCGCACCTCCAATCTAACACGTCTGCTGAAGCCGACGTTCAGTCAGCAAAACTCGCGGGTTCTGCTCCTGTCGCAGGTTTCCCCGACGCAACTAACATTTGATGAAACCATCAGTACACTGCACTTCGCCAACAAGGTCAAGGCCATGAAGGTGACAACAACAACAGGCGCTGAAGCTGAACGACTCCTTTTTGATTACCTGGAGACAGAAAAAGCGTACGACACGCTGTTGGCGGATCTTCACATTTTTGAAACCGAAGCTGAGGCAAAGAGTGCCGTCATCCGGAGGAAGTGCAGGCAGAATGAGGGCTTGTACTATAGCACTCTCGCCAGGGCAAAGACAAAGACCAGTTTGAAGGATCAACGATCCTTCATTGAGAGCACGGGTGCTCTTCGTTTTGCTGCTGAAGAGCACAACGTAATAGTGCGGCGGCGGCAGCAGGAGGAGCTGCATCAAGATGAGGAACTAGAGAAAATGACACATGAAGCCGCCAGGGAGAGAGTTGTGGAATACACCAATCTCGTGGCGGAGATGAGGGAGTCCATAGCCAAGGAAAAGGCTGTTTCCCAACGCCTCCTTCTTCAGGCATTTCAAGTGGTCTCGGCAGGAGAAGCCTCTGTCATCCAGACGAAAGAAGCTGCGACGTTTGCGGCGTTGGCAGCACGGTTTGCCGCTGAGCATATTGTCATGTGTAGGAAACGAATAGAAGAAATCGAAGGCGAACAAGAGGGGATCAGCAAAAAATTTAACGCGGTGCGCCTTTCTTCTATTGAGGTGCCTGAGATTGCGGACGACAACTTTAAATATGCCCAGGCATGTTGGGGCCACACTACGGCAAAGAAATTCTTCGCAAAGTGCATGGAGCTTCGGGAGATTCAAGCGCAGTACGCAATACTTCAGAAGGGCTGTTTTGCCCTGGAGGAGTGGAAGGTGAAGAATAAGGAGTTCATACAACGGGTGCAGGAACAGCTAGCACAGACTGTGGAGTAGCAGCGCTGGGGGTGGGAGACGATCGAACGGTGCTGCGGTACAAAGCCATCGTCCCCCCATTTCTCCTGAATGGGGAGCGCCGCAGCAGGCGTTTTTTTTTTTTTTCCCTTCTCCCCCAACCTGCAAACTAAAAAAAAAAAGGAGGAGGAAAAGACAGGCAAAAACAAACCAAGGCAAACTTATCCCGGCAATCAAGGACCGAAACCACAAGCATTGAGGAAAATAGCACGACGTAGACGACGGCCTTCAAGGAAAGGAAATAAAAGAAAATGGTAAAGCACAGGGATACATTCAATGATTATGGCGTGGTTTTGTGTGCTGTGGAGGGTGGGGAGAGGAGACGGGAAGGACGGAGTAAAATACATATATTTACTCCCTTCGTCTGGTGGACACTTTGCCATGTTTTTGCCAATTATTAATGCATTTTCTCAGAGGAAGGCAGAATGTGGTTCTCTCATTGCCTCTTTTTTTTTTTGGTTCTCTGTGGATTTCGGCCGCCGAAACGGATCATGAAACTGGGCAGACTGAACTGGCCGGTTTTGCTTTGAAGATGTTGGTCTGCATGGCTTGTAACTCTCTCCTCACACCTGCACTGCCCTTCGTCTGAGGGAATAGGGTGGATGTGGTTGAACCCAAATGACTGTTAACGCTTTTGCAGTCTTTTTTTTTTTTTGCTTTTTTTTCACTTGTTTTAAGCACCGAGCTGGTGCTGCACATGAAAAAGCTGAAGGATTTGCTTACCTTGACCGGTGTGGGAAATGACATATGTGAGTCGATCCCGGCCACTCACATATTCTCAGACAACGTGGTCTACATTGATTTGTACAGTGTGATGCGAGGCATCGTGGATGACGATGAGTGCGCGGCACCGGCGATTTGTCGGGATCTTAGCGCGAATATGTCGTGTTTTTTTGCTGGTGTTTTGAAAATGATGTCCCCACCGTTTTCTGTTAAGAAAATCGTTTTTGTTCATGAAGCGAGCGAGTCACTGGAGGCGACGCTGTTCAGCGTGGAGGTGTATCGGCAGGTAAAGGGTTTTGTGCGAGGAAGCAAGGGTCACTGCCTTCTTTACGTTGCTCAGGAGAGTGCACTGAGGGGGGCCGCTGCATTGATGTTGAGAGGTGGGGATGGGGATCGATCTGTGCTGTGCTCCAGCGACCCTTATGCCCCCTTTTTGGGTTACGATTGCGTTCGAAACTTGGAGAGGTGGTGTGAAGACTCAACTTGTTTGTTGGAGGTTATTGCGTCCTCGCGTCTTTCAGCGGCACTGGGCCTGAACGATTGTGCCTTGCTTCCCACCTTTACCGCTCTTCTGGATACTGCGCACGCTGCATTTTGCCCCATAGACGTAGGCCACGTGGTCTCCCGTCTCAATTACTGGGGTGGACTGCTTAGCCCGCAGCTTCTGGAAGAGATTGACTTTGCTAATGGGGACTCCAGCAGTGCACTTATGAAGGTATCCGTAACGCAGTGGGAGCTCTGTGGTGGACTAGATGTGATGCCTGCTGAGATTGACGTGCAGGTTGATGCTCCCCTACTCCCTCTTCTTCTTCGTCAGCAGTTTCGAAGTGTGGTTTACATGAAAGACAGACGTCTACATGAGTGTTTCTCTGGGGTGCGAAGATCTATTTTTTATGCCCTGATGCCGGGGAGGCTGATACGGGAGGTATACGACGACGGTAGCGAGCGCGTCGCGCAGATTCCGGAGTGTGATGAAGAACTATCGAAGGTTTACTCTCAGCCATTGGCAAGTACACCAACTCGGCTCCTGCAAGTCACGAGTCTAAGTGGAGAGGAGACTGCGATAACATCTGTGGAGTTGGACACTATCCGGCGGTTGTCGGTCGAGTTGCAGTTTAGCGCCATCGCACTTCTTTTGCTTCGTCGCATCTCTCGCTTCTCGGAAGACACGTGTTTACGTTTTTGCCGTGCTTTGACCTTCACGCAAGCCAAGGAAGCGGCGGCGCCGGACATGAGCAAGGCGTGTAGTGACTTTCAGGTTTGCTTAACGTACGTTACTTTGGTCAACGAGGTGCTTTGGCTTCCGCGGAAGCCACCTTGCTTGCCCGTTGGTCCTCTGGTGGACCTCGCCGCCCTGCTTGAACCCACGAAGATTTCATGTGGGTTGTCAGGGACGTCTGCTACAGAAGCGCAAAGATGTGAGAATTTTAATGCACTTAGGAGGCTGCTACGCTGTTGATTCTTTCATTTATTTATGACCCATTTCTTTTTTACATTTTCCACTTGCTGTCGCTGGACGCTCGTTCTCTTATCTTCACAAACCTGAACGGCACGGGCGGTGCATCCGTTTCACTTCCTTCACTTCTCTCTCGCCACGCGTGTGGCTGTTTCTCCTTTAGTGTCGAGCTTCAAGAGTGGAAAAACAGGGGAAAGAGGTCAGAAAGATCTCTGGCCACACGAATATATATATATATATATATATATATAGAACCACAGTCTTGGCCTCACCGTGCGTGAAGAACGTGGAGGCATCATCACCCTTGCCCAGCTCGTACGCTGGAAGGAGGGGAATAAGCCAACCCAGGAGAGGTAGCCGTAGCGCAAGCAATAATGGCCTTGAATGTACCCAAAGACTCTGAGGAGGCGAAAGCGCTGGTAGGATCTCTCCGACAGAACGCGGACAACAGAGTCTGTTTTGACTGTCCACAAAAGAACCCGAGTTGGTGCAGCGTCACCTACGGCATTTTCTTGTGTATGGACTGTTGTGGACGCCATCGTGGCATGGGTGTTCATATTTCATTTATGCGGTCGGCCGATCTGGACAGCTGGAGGCCGGAAGAGGCCCTTCGAATGGCACTTGGTGGAAACGCAGCAGCTCGGGATTTCTTCAAGCAACACGGATGTAATGATCCCAAGATGCGGTACAACGCTCCCGCAGCTCAACTGTACCGGAAGCGGCTTGACCGACGCATGGTGGAGTGCTTAGGGGGGAAGGTGGCAGAGCCACTTGCTGAAGAGGTTAAATCGGTGGTGGTAGGACTTCTCACAGAGAGTCGCAAAGATCCTGAGTTGACAACTGCCGGTAGCCCGGTGATGCAGGCTCCCGTCATTTCCATGACCCCCAAACCCGGAAAGAAACTGGGCACCACCAAGAAGAAAGGTTTTGGAGGCGCACAAAAGGTGGAGGGAAGCATCAAAGAAACCTCGGACCCAGTTCCTCATTCCCTGCTTCATGACGAGACAACGCCGACCGGTGTGGTTGATGCGGAGGCGAAGGCGTTCATCACTGATGCATCTCGTCCTGCGAACCCGGCGGATCGTTTTCGTGGATTGGGCAACCCCGCATTCCAAAAAGAGGCACCACCTGCGGACATGAGGAGCGGGCCGGATTTTGCAGGGTTGGGATCGCAACCGTACCAACCCCAAGCCGATCGTGCTGAGGGTGGAGGCCTGCAGGACACACTCTGGCAAGTGTCAGAGGCCTGGGATTCCCTTAAGGAGTCCGCAATTCGATCTCGCGAAGAGTGGGGCAATAAGGTGCGGGACTTCCTGGATGATCTCTAAGCGTGGCGATGGGGAGGAGGAAAGGGACATAGGGCGATGCCTGAGGTCAGTTTCTTCTTTGCTGGCTCCCAATGTTTATGCACAACCTCTGCATATGATGTGTGCGTATGTGTGTCTTCCGCCTTGTTTCTCTGATGGGCTGCTGATCATATAAAAAGTGATAAACCTACATTGGGAAACCAAACAAGGAAGCAGAAAGCAGACAGTGAAGTCTCTTCGAGCGCCAAGATCCTGATCGATCTGTGCATATATATTCTTTTATATATATATATATATATATTGCTTTTTCCTCTTGGCTCATTTCCTCTTTCTGCTTGTGGACGATGTATTTGTATACGCATGTGTACGCACGCATTCAAGTAGAAGGAGGAGGACGGCATCGCGGAGGGCGATGCAATGCATCAGAAGTGTGGCTGATTGCATCAGTGGCCCCTGCTCCGCTGTCATTAAGTTCCAGAAACAGTTTGTGGATGACGTCATCGTCAACGTGAAAAAGCAAAGGGAGGAACTGAGCCGTCACAATCACGAGCTTCAGAACCGACGGGTGCGGCTTCATCTTGATTACCTGGAGGAGGAGTATCTCTGCTGCGTGTGCGGCAAGCCGGGCGAGCAGCGGGACACAGACGACGCGGTGTCTGACGAATTCAGCATTGTTCACATGCCCAGCAAAGAGCGAATTGAAAAGGCCATCATTGTCTCGGGGCAGTTGAACCAGAACGGGGAGACTGAGGGCGATGATGGGTTTCGGGCGTTGGGGCCTCGGACTGACGCGCTGCTTGGGGTTCTTTTTACACCCACGGAGCAAAGTGCGAGCAGGATGGTGGCGAAGGTGCAGCATTGCATTCTCAACCAGGAGGCCGCGCGACAGCAAAAACGGAAGTGGGCACACCGCGACAAGGGGCTTATGAAGATTGAGGAACCTGATATTGACATGTTTGAGCAGTTTTTCAGGCGGCCTGTTCACGGGTATCTTTGCTCAGATTGTCACACCTCGGCTAAGAGGAGGTTGGACACGCTGATAAATCAAATACAGACAATTCTGTTCAAAGGGAAAACCCCGTTTCTACGCCGTGGCTGCAGTACAGCCCAGACCCAGTGGCAGGAGGCAACGGCTTCTCGCAGCTGGCCTGCTTTGGCTGCCTTCCAGCCACACCCTGGGATGATGCGGGAAACGCATAATTACGCTACTCTCTCCGATGCAGCTATAACGCATCTAAGAGCGAATTTCCGCTGTGCTGTTTGTAAGCGGCGGCAGGCATCATTCTTTGTTCGGCAAAGCGCCACCTTTCTTTGTCAGTTTTGCTGTTCAAGAGACCGTTTTTACCGTGATAACGCGACCTGCATAAACGATGAGCCTATGCCAAAAGAAACTGCACACCTACTGGAAAGCCTGGCACTCTGCCAAGCAAAGGTGGGGGAAGGGAAAGAACACGACGCATGGGTCAGCGGCGGTGAAAGGCGTGGCGTTAGCCTTTTTCGGGAGCATAATACCCTTGACCTCTTTGCAGCCCAGTTGCCACCACATGCAGCTATCAGCGTGAAGCCAGCTCTTCCTCACGCCTCAGCTTCTTTGGATCGAAGGAGCGTCGCCGGAAACATGTCGGTTTCCCTTTTTGGCGGAAAGAAGTTTCTTCTGAATCTCCCGGAATCCGAGGTATTTTGAGAAAGCTGACCCCCCCCCCCCCCTTTTTTTAAAGGTTGTTCCCTTATGGTCTCGGCACGATTTCTTGACGTGCTTTGGGGTGTTTATGCCCGTTATACGCATTTTATTTTAATGCAAAAACTCGTACGTGCATATGTGTGCGTCCTAATTGCTTGTTACCTTTCCAGCTTGAGGTGCCTAGAGAGGTGGAGGAGGAGGGAGGGGGAGAGCCGGCACTGGAGAATGGCGCTTCGTTTTGTAACAACCGGGATTCCACACGTATGGCGTCGCCACTGGAATTCAGCCTTTACAACGGAAGACAAGAAAAAAAAACAAGGCCAGGGAATGCTCAACAAATTTCCTTTAGTACTGTCATTGGCACGATAGCTTTACACGGTGACACGCACACATACTCTTCCTTGCTGCTTCCTCTGCCTGTTTGCAGGGTAGTAGTGTGGAGGGAATAGTTCTTGCAGTGTTTGGGTTGACTGTGGGTGGTGACAGTGCCCACTTTTTTTTTTTTTTGTTCCTCTCACAATTGTCTTTCACTTCTCGCACGAACACACGCGGAAGGAAAGAAAACATACGCTATTCGCCACTTTGCACATTGAAATACTCTGCAGTCACCACACACACACACACACACACACAACCGTCGCGGCCTGAGCGGATCCACCGCACGGAGGAAAGCGAGAGAGAATGAGTGAGCAGCGACACATGCTCAAGATGTCCCGGCATCTGTTTTCTTATTTGGTGCTGCTGCTCCTCTGCGTGTTGTTGATATGCTGTGGCAGTGAAGCTGCGGGGAGTGCCCCAGGGACGGAGTTGAAGGAGCTTGAACTTTTCAAACTGGGGGAAGATGCGGTGTTCGCTGCTGGAAACGAGGGGGGAAATAAAAACGCGTTACAAAAGCGTTTCTTCATTTCAAGGCTATTCCCTCGTTGAGGCGGATGGTATGATGGTTGCGCTTGCTCTGGCTGCCTACAACGACTGCGGCGCGGTGTATGCTGACATTTGGGCAAAGTTGCAGCCATACAGAGACGGCAATAAGTTTGTACAAGACGCTACTCGGGAAGAAAGGCGGGAAACGTTGCGTGTGACCAAACTTTTTGAAGAAGAGGGCCGCGATAGCCGAGTGCTCAGCCCCAAGGCTGTGGTGAAGGAAAACAAAAATATTTCTTATTGCGTCAAGCAGCACCTTGACCGACACCACCTCGAACTCTTTGCTGCGTGGGTTCCACAGGCATTTTGGGTTGGTTGGTGGTGAGGTTCAGAAGACTGCGGGGAAGGATGGGAAACAAGTCTCATGGAGGAAGATCAGCTTTCCGAAGTCTACGCATGACGCGCCGATGCAGTAGCATTCGTAGGAGGGGCTGGAAGCTGTTGCTGGGCCCAGAGGCACTGTAGTTGGGGGGCAGTGCGATTGTCTTTCCTATTGTGGCAACAAAACACCTTCACAAAGGAGGAATGAGGCGTGTCTGCACCGTCATCTACACTGAGAGCGATGACAGGAGTCGGAAATTGACTGAGCAAGCTGCGATTTCCAATGACTGCGCCTTCGCCACGCTTCTCGAGTGTGAGGGGAAACTCCTCATGGTCACTGTAATCTCTTCTTCCACGTGGCGGCGCAGGGTGTACGAATCCGCTGACAATGGGAAGATATAGACAGAGGCTACCGGGCCCCTCCCCCCTCTGCTGAAAGACGCATACACATTGCCGGACCTCTACGGTTTTGTGGGGCTCTTGACAGCAACCATTGAAGAGAGGACTGTGCTGCTGTGCACCCACGTGATGCTTGATAGTACACAAGAAGGGACCAGTCCATTCAGCGATAGTTGCAGCGCAATTCACCTCTGGCTCTCTGATGGGGCTAATATCTATGATGTTGGACCAATCTCTGCTGATGATGCGAGGATTCCCTCTATTAGCTCGTTGTTGTACGCAAAAGATAGGTTGTTTGCCCTTTACTCGAAGAAAAGTGAGCGTGCAATGCTGCAGAGTTGCGTTTTTTACGCTCCTCACAGAGCAGCTGAAGCTCAAGACCATGATGAGTAAATTGAAAGAGGTGAATAGCAAGGTTTGAACGCTTTGCGACTCCACCACCACTGCCTGCGTCGGTCCTGTGCCAACGGCTGGGCTAGTTTTTTTTGTCTAAGAATGCGAACACTACTCACTGGAATGACGAGTAGCTTGGGGTCAGCGCCATGGTGTCTACGGGAACGACGACGAAGGTTGAGAATGGCTTCCAGTTGGCAGGGCGCGGCACACGGATTGTGTGGCCAATGTTCAGGCAGGAGAATAATCCAGTGCGGAGTTATGTGGGTGAGGAGCTGACGCTTGTGGCGACGGTGACCATCAGCAAAGTTCCAACGGGCCTCACTTCGTTGCTGGGCGTGATCATGATGGGCCTCACCGGAGATCGTCTGGGG
>NW_021706209.1:10478-11834 GCF_003719475.1 Trypanosoma rangeli
CGTGGGCGTCTGTCTGGAATGCTGTTGCCACTGCTTCTGCTGCTTGCAGTGTGGGGCTTCTTTGCGCTTTGCTGACCAGCGACGTCGGGGGCTGCACCACGCAGAGGGAAAACATGTGACCCCCCAAATTAATTGTGAATCCGTTGCGGAATTGTCTTGCTTTTCGTCCCGGTCGTGGGCTGGTTCCCCCGCTGGGTGGATCGCCGGGAACAATTTTTTTTTTTACCTTTTTAATGATTTTCTTGCTTTGCCCACTCTATGCAGGGAATGGCGGACACCATTCATGGCTGTCGGCGTTTCCCGTCCACATGCGCACGGCATCCGCAGTTCTTTGTGCGCCGCGCGAGGGAAGAAGCTGGTGGGCGAGACGACAACAAGCTGAGGTGCCCGCAATGAACAATTCACGCTGCGTGGAAATGAGGAGGCACAATTACGAAGGGACAAATATATTATTATTATTATTATTTTGATTTTTGGGGGCTTGCGGGGCGAGTGGGCGGGCGCTGTGAATTATTGTTATTTTGCCGGAAACTGTCCCAATTGGAAATATGTTTCTTTCAATTTGTTGCCGTGAAGGTGGCGCAAAGGGCAGAGTTGTTGAGGCGCACGTTTGTGGGGCAGACCGTCCAACCGCGATGGCCACCGCACAGGCATTTTGCTTGGAGGCGGCGCGACGCCCCAGCGGCGTGTTCATTTGATTTTTGCCCGGCATCTGCACCAGACATGGCGTCCCACGCGGAGGGCGTTTTCATCGTGGAGGGGGATAATTCCATTTCTTTGATTTTGAATGGGGCCACCGTGCAGACTTTGCCGCGCTACAGGGTTGAATGATTTCCTTCACGGTGCTGCCGGAGCCTGGAGTCCCCGCGGGGGCTTTTTACGGCGGCCACGGCAGCCCTCCGTGCGGGATGGGCAGCACACGAGGAGCGTGAGTCGGCGCTGCATCACCCATACGATTGCGCCAGGGCTCGGCTGAACGGCCAACGAATTCAGCTGCAGTGCGCCGCCAGCTGCCTCGTATTCATGAAGTGAGCAGCCAACGCACGGAGAGCCCAGCCCGGTGAGAGGGAGGTGCAGGTGCGGAGTCTGCCGGACCAAAGGGACCTTGTCGCAGCCCACGCCACCGCCAGCCTCTTCCTACAGAGGTCTCCAGCAGGCCACAGCTGCAGCCGATTAATGTGTGTGTTTTCCTCTGCAGGAGGGACCGGGCTGATAATAATAGTGGTGGTGGTGCATGTACCCGCAATTTAGGAGGGGTTGCAGGAGCCCAGGGAGCCCAGGCTGCGGGCGGCAGCACCGGGAATCCGTTAAAAATTGCGAATTTCCGAAGCTTGACGGCGCCATGCAGTGCCCGAT
>NW_021706209.1:11859-12481 GCF_003719475.1 Trypanosoma rangeli
ATGGGCAGCACACGAGGAGCGTGAGTCGGCGCTGCATCACCCATACGATTGCGCCAGGGCTCGGCTGAACGGCCAACGAATTCAGCTGCAGTGCGCCGCCAGCTGCCTCGTATTCATGAAGTGAGCAGCCAACGCACGGAGAGCCCAGCCCGGTGAGAGGGAGGTGCAGGTGCGGAGTCTGCCGGACCAAAGGGACCTTGTCGCAGCCCACGCCACCGCCAGCCTCTTCCTACAGAGGTCTCCAGCAGGCCACAGCTGCAGCCGATTAATGTGTGTGTTTTCCTCTGCAGGAGGGACCGGGCTGATAATAATAGTGGTGGTGGTGCATGTACCCGCAATTTAGGAGGGGTTGCAGGAGCCCAGGGAGCCCAGGCTGCGGGCGGCAGCACCGGGAATCCGTTAAAAATTGCGAATTTCCGAAGCTTTGACGGCGCCATGCAGTGCCCGATGAGTTTGTCACCCGACCGGCTGCTGGACGCGTTCTGAGTTGTTGCTCCCACACCAGCTACTCCGGGTATTGCTACATTAATGGCGTGGGAAAGCTTTTCCACATGGGCTTGTGCTCTTCAATTGGAGGGTGTGGCGGCGCAAGTCGAAAAGTTGAGCAGAAGACGTTGTGCCC
>NW_021706217.1:0-10759 GCF_003719475.1 Trypanosoma rangeli
AATCATACTTCTTGTGTCTTGTTGTTGTCATACTAGCAAAATTTACGTGTCACGCCTTTCGATGCAAAGTACAAAACGAAAGAAGCAAATCCACACGACACCGTTGGAGAGCCAGCAAAATTCCCCACTCCATCCCCATGCAGGCAATTACAGAGAAAGCCCCTTCACGTGTTTGCCGTTGCGGGGCATCAGCAACCGACACCTACAAACATACAAGAAGAGCCAAAAACGGGTCACAAAGACGCACCAGAAAAAAATACTACTTATGGAACAGCAAAAAAAAAAAAATGGAATCCGGCCAGCAAATGTGCACGTAGATATGCAGCTTGTATCAAAAAAGGAAAAGCGGTAATCAATTGTCTCGCTCGCGTACTTGCTCCACCCCTAATCCTTCGCTGGTTTCTGCCTCCTTTTTTTTTTTTTTCATCGCTCTCTCACTCCTTCCCTCTTTTCCCCTTCTGACACTTTAAGTGTTTTCTTGCCAGATGTGCATGTCCCGAATGTCACCACTACTTTTTTCCCCTCCCACTCCTTCCATCTTATAATATGCATGATTGTTGTTGATCTTCTTATGCGTTTTGGTCTTCAGACTGGAATGCACAGAAATAGATCAATTGGAAGTCCATGTAACCCAATTCTTTCCTCTTCCCACAGAAGCGTACATATTCGAGGTATATGCGTTTGATGCAGTTCCGTTTTTTTTTTCTCTCGTTTCTCAATGATGTTTTATTCCAGTGCGTGAGTGCGGCGTCCGGTACAAAAGCTTCTTAAGTTGATTGTTTTCTTGCATTTTCATTTCCAGCTGATGCAAGTAGTTCTTGTGCTGCTGTTGAAGTTCATCCATGAGTTCACTCATCTCAAAACTCTTGTTGAATTTCAGGTCTTCCAGCTGCTTCGTTGTCATGTTCAACGCATTCACGTACTTCATCAGACTTGCCTCCATCGCGTGAATCACCCCCTCCTTCTCCAACACCAACATGTTTTTGCGAAGAACGTTAGCGTTCATCATTTCTTTGTTTTTGTAAACGAGGCGGTAAGTATAAATCGGAATCGTCTCGTCCTTCGGTAAAATACTTAAAACATCTTCAGGCTCCTCACGTGAAGCAGAAGGCACCAACGCAGTCTTGGAAACGTTGCGTTCATATTCCTTCTCCAGCTTCATTTCCCGCAAGGATTGCATAATGGTATCCAGGCGAGCATGCAGTTGTTGCTGACGTGTAAGTTGGGCTCTGATAACGTTATCTTGGCGCCGACAGACCGCCTTCATCTGCGCTACGGCGTCCTTAAGAAATGCCTTGTCAGTCTCCATGTATTCTATGGAAACACTTCTCATCTGGCTTTCACACACTGTTAAGGCCTCGTCGTTCTTCTGACTGTGTTTGCGCAGCTCCTCAAGTCGGAGCTCCAGCTCACGGCAGTCACGTTGTTTCACACGGACGTTATTGTAGGCGTCGTTGATTGCAGCATCGAGGTCTGTGCGCCTTTGAAGCTTCTCCTCAAGACCGCGCAGGATGACCTCTTTCTTTTTGATGATCGTATGCGCAGCACGCAGCTCGCCCTTAACAATTGCCTCAAGCTGTGACATCTCCTTGACGTCAGATGCCTTCTGCGCCTCTTCCTCCTCGTTTATGGCGTAGTGTTCGTGCCAACCCGTCTTGTCAACCAGGGCGTCGTAGTCCTTTGTCTCCCTCAACAAAAACTTGGAGCGATCATCCAGAAGCTTTTGCTGCATCATGTTCTCTTTAGCAAAGAGCTGGTTGCGGCGCCTTGCAATCTTAAGTGTGTTTTGCAGGCGTGTGATAGTGTCCAGCGCGTCCTCAGCCAAAATACTCGCGGGGTCGCGTTCACAGGCCGCCTGGTATTCGACAATTTGACGCGTCACATCGTCGTCTTGGTTTTCGCTCTCAATGGACGCAATTGCACCGTTGATGGTATCAAGCTGGATGGCGTAGTCTTCAATGGCCGCGTTCATGCGATCCAGCTCCACCTGCATTTCATGAGCTCCGTTTTGCCCTGACATTTTCGTTTTATATTTGTTTTGCTTTGCTAAGCTCAGAGAGGGAGAAAAAAAAAGTAAACAAATAGAAAAAAAAAGAGGAAATATTTTTGCATTTTTCCGAACTCTTCTCCCTCTTCCCGCAGTGGCGATTGTGTGTGTGTGTGTGTACGTGTACGTGTACGTGTGCGGGGGGAGGGGGGGCTCATTGCTGAGGCCCTTCTCATGTTTATTTTGCAACGTATGCTTCTCACTGTGGCGCGGCTGATCCCTCCCACACTCTCTCATTAGTGCGCCGGCGGGGACTGTGGGAGCGCCGATGAGTGAAGCAGCCGCAGCGGTAGCAAGGAGTGTGCGTGTGTGTGTTTGCTCAACTAGGCGGCTTGAGATCTTTACAGGCCGCATGGGACCAAAATGTCAAACGCTTCCACCGCTGGAATAACCGCGCCCGCTGCCTCTCACGTCGCAACTCACTCAAAATACTCTCGGAAAGGTGTGCACGACACGCGTGCTCGTACCGCCCCCTCCAGCGCCGAAAACATCCCATCAAAAGCACGAGCTCACGCAATGTTTCCGCAACACATGTCAGGGCCCGCTGGTTGTTCTCACACACCACCACATCACGCCAACTCAACAGCACACGTCTCTTTATGCCTAGCGCCAGTCGCCTCCGTGCCCACCGCAGCCTTGCACGCCCCCACCACTTGGCGCAGCACGCATGAAGGGTTTGCTGTCGGTAAAAGAGACTACAGGTAGCCTGGCTGTGCCACAGCCGTAAAGCACTTCGCTGCAGCCACTGTCGCCTCCAACTCTGGGCCTGCGTGTTCTGCAAACGCAAATAGAGACGCTGTCGCCATCGGCACCAGCATGCCGCGGTCACAAAAGAAGTGACCCGTTTTCGTCTAAGCGCCTGCAACCATGCCTTCATCACGCGAACACGACGGTGAAAGACGAAGAGGCGGTCCGATAACCGATTCCTACACTTAGCACGCCATAGTGCAAATGCTGTTTTTCGTAGTCTCCCCCGTGCAATCTGCTGTGCACACCGAACCTTAAACACCGTGAACTCAGCTCGCTGCGCCGCCACGTAGACGGTAGGCGGGCCACATGGTAACGTAGATTCCAATTCTGTGCGCTGTTGCCTGGCGGACACGTAGCATCGGATCAGTTCATTCCACACATGCCGCATTAAAAAACGTTTAGACACCCACTCAGCCAGTCGAGTGTCCAGCCGATGTTCTGTCTTTTTTTTCCAATGAGCAAAAACGCGGTCTTTGATCGTGAAGACAGCGGTGGGCTGACCGACCGAAGCTACCTTCACGTACTTATGCCTCCTGCGCATCTCCGTCGCCCGCTCTTCCATGCCTTCCACGATGCGGTGAAGATCTAAACGTTCACGCCAGCGCAGGAAACACTGACGCAATTTGCGCCGTCGGACACCTGCAAATGCGCGACGTCTCCCCTCCAAATTCACACAAAAGCGACGCAAACATTCTTGCATCTGTCGACGTCGTTCCACAATGCTAACCCAGTGAGCCAAGACCCCACAAAGTAGTCTTCGGCGCCTACTATTGACCTCCCGCACAAATTCAAACCACGCCCGCAGCACACGACGGAGACGATAGTACGTGTACCGAAGCTCACACTCCTCATAGAGAAAACGTCGTCGATGGGCTGCCACACGAAGGCGTAGTAAAAAGGCAGACATGATTGCTCTCTCTCGAGACGACTGCAACAACACTAGAGCAACGGATGGGATAGAGCCACCCTCAGTCTCCTCCACCGGATCTGCTGGCCGCACGGTCCCCATCTCTGCCTCTTGACGTGCCTCTCCAAACGCCTTCCGGTAGAGTTCCCGACTCAGTCGAGCTTGGTCAGCCGCGCCTGCGGCACCCTTTCTGTGCTGGACCGTAGCAGCACCAGCTTGCCTTCGGGGTTGTAATGCATGGTGGTGTCGAGGATGCGGCATCGCAACTTTCATCATGTGAGGCGCCGGAGCTGCTGCAGCGGCTACAGAAGAACCCTTCCTCACCATGGAGGAAGAATGGTGTTGTGTGACGTACTGCCACACTGCACGCAGCATCAAACGCGTCGTTTTTTTGATGCGTTCCTCTGCCTCACTCAAACGATTCTGCAACTCCTTCAAATCGCCATCCATGCACATGGAAAAATATATTTTTAAAAAAATTAGTCTATTTTCTATGGAAAATAATGTGATACCGGCGCCAAAATGAAACAGTACAGAAAATGATCCTGCACACCGCTATTCCCTCTTCACTCTTCTTAATAAAGGCTCCCTCTGTACTTCACCTCCAAAAACATCCACAGACACAAAAGCAAAGCAAAAATGTTGCCTTTATTGTCACCCCATCTCATTCTAAGATGCATGCAGACTGCACGCTCCCATGTGTGGTTTCTACTCCACACGGAGGCACGAAACTCCCATCGCCGATTGCTTACACGCAATTGCTCTCCGCAATGCCAAGTTCGCCTCAACCAGTGCCAAAGTTCATAATAATGAACGAATGTCTTCCGACACCCCCAGCATATATATAATTATACATATACAAAAAAGACACACCCTGACTGTAATTATGTGATCACTCACAACTGGTAGAGAGCCCAACGGAGTTCCCATGTGGCTTTACCTCCCCTTCGGACTGTCACAACTCCACTTGAGGGCATGCACGCAAAGCCCACATTTGTCTCGAAATAAAGCCAGGCGGATAAAAAAAGAGACCCTGTTGTATTGCGCACTGACCCTTCCCCCAACACCACCCCGTACACATCTTTACTGGTAGGTCCTCCCTCCCACAGAAACTACAAAACAAACCAGTGGTCAATTTGTCTCGTCACAACAACTTGCTTTGGAGTCTTTTTTTTTTTTTTGCATGCAACCCCCGTGACACAAAATGGTGCCCACGCAGGAGGCAGAGCCCGTTCCCACACAAATAAAAATGAAAATAATTATTCTACCTTAACGAAGCAGCCGGTGCCACCAGACTTTGAGTTCCGAGACTTACTCCACGAATATGCACACACACCCAAACAACTCACTGCATCTGTACCCGTAATTACTCATGCCCTTTCCGGTTTCCTGCAAGCCGCATTCCACACACCGCCATGGTCACCTGTTTTTTGTTGCTATTGACTTGGCAACGCTCTCTTTCCGTAGGAAACGCCTCCCCAACCCCTCGCTGCCGACGATTAGCGTCCGAACGCTTCGAACAAGACGCAGAAGCAACCAGGGACGCATCTCTTCCCTACGACAGACAAATCAACAAAACTCATCCCATTGCTGTGTGCTCTTTCTTTCTGTATTCATCCCTTTACTTCCGGATGAAGAACCCTGTTCAAGGTTCTCCTACCTTAGGACACGATGGCGGCCGAAGCAACCCTGACCCCAACATCAAAGCCAAAAAAAAAAACTATTGCCAAATAAACGAAAGCAAAACAAAAGAATTTTGTAGGCATCTTCAATAGCGGGAGAGGCCATCCACTACATTTGGATTCCATCAACGTGGGCAGGCAAGAACCAGGAGCAACAAAGGATTCAATAAGAAAAAATGTATACAAGAGAACTTCCAGAAGGGTGCTCGATACGACAAACCGTTTATTTCGGGGGGATATCAAAATCTCAAAGCACAAGAGGTCACTCCTCGGTTTGTGCGTCCGCGCCTGTGCGCAGATGCGTCATTGTGTGCTAGTGGTTGCCATCCCTTTGTCGAAAAATGGCGGAAAAACCACCGGGGATGCAAAACTCACCTCCCGCGGAAAGGAACGCCACGCAGTGATCCAAGAGGGAGCTTTTAAAAAAGGCGGCGCGTCTTCGTCAACTAAATTCAACTTATAAACAGTCACACGCTCCGTGGAGGCATTCGCACCCATTCCAATCATGAGACACGGGTGGAACACCACAACTGTGCCGGGACCAATTGCGTCGCCTCCCTCGATGGGACCCCCCACAACACTGTCGTCAAACTTAAACCGCTGAAGCTGCTCTGGAATATGTGACTCCATTGGCAAAAATGGAAGCGACAAATCACCCGGTGAAACCTGGGTCAAATACTGCTCCTGTACGAAGCGGTGGGAACCCTTCAAGACAAACATAGGCATCGTCTGCTTGTCGGGGTGGTGAGTAAAGACAAGCAACGAGACAGCAGTCGGCAGGTTGCCGTTCGCCTTCACACCAATCGATGGGGCAGTGCAGTGATACCCAAAGGGACCTCCGTACGGTTCTCGAAACATGGGCGCATCTGCAAACAAAACGGGCCTCCCAACGCCACCAACTTTAGTGGCAATAGTACCTAGAGGTTCCCAAAAGGAAGAGTCTCGCACGATGCCTTCTAGTTCTTTATTCGTCATCCAGACATTACAGCGGTACTCGTTGATGGCCCTCAGCATCTGAGGGTCGTTCTGAATCGTCGACTGGCACCCCTTCCCTGAAATCTTTACAACCTCCCTTGCCAATATCTCACTTAATTTCCACAGTTCCTCACCTGTAAGGTCTTCCTTCTTCCGGCCATTCAAAAACTTTGCGGCGACCTCTGTTAGAAGTTTCCGTTGTCGTTTTTCTGCGTGGTATAGATGCCGCATATACTTTCGCCGTTGCAACCTCGCCATTACTTTTGTGTAGAGAGGATCCGAGAGTTTTGCCTTGGATTTTAGCATCGACTCAATATCGGGAACCTCTAGTAAATAACGGGCGCGAGCCACGGTGGATGCAGTCAGTGCAGGTCGAAGCCGCTCAACAACAGAGGCCCCAACCGCCGCAGGAAGAATGGCGTACCCATGCTGAAGAAAGTGCTGCCGTGCTACGGCAAACAATGGAGCGTCCTTCATCTCATGTATCTTTTAGTCCGCCCTCGCGTCAAGCAAAGTGGTACAACAGCTATACAAAAATAATAATAATTAAAACGCAAAAAACAAGAGAGAGAGAAGGCCACTGCATTAAGACTGCAGAATTTGGTAACAATGATCAGAATCAATGCTGCTGTTGGCACGTAGCTGGAGATAGAGAAAGACAACAAACAAGCACACGCACGCACACACACACACACACATGTGCGTATAAATAAAGAGGAAGAGGAAGGGAAGAAGGGCCTCTTCCGTTGCCTTTCAATCTCTTCCTCTCCGAAGTGTTTGTATGCACCTAAGTATCTCAGCTAGTCGGTAATGTGAAAAGTTCAGCCTCATTAAGCTTCAATTGTCCCTGCGTCACAAACATACGCAGGAGTTTCTTCATGTCATCAAGTGTTCCAGGGAATTGACCAAGCATTTTCATACTGTTGAAGATATCGTTCACCCCGCATGCGCCCCGCGCCTTTAGCATCGCTGTCATCATTGAACGCAATATGTTTACTTGATCCTGCGATAGACCTGCGGGCTGCCCCTCACTTTCTTCTGCCACATCAAAGGTAAAGTTTGACGTCGACACGTAATTTGTCTGCAAGGACAAACTCCTGCTCCCGTCGGTAGAAACAAGAAGCGATGGAAAAAGGTGCGATACACGCTGCTGCAGCACATGCGGTTTTACTCCCATGCGTTCTGCTACAGTCGTCAGGAGGGCAGGGGAGCCGCGCTCCGCCGAGATGTCACGAACGTATAATACAAGCGACGCGGAAAATAGCGAGAGCTCGTATGTCGCTGCAACCATCGCATTCGTGGAAGTGTCCTTTTGCGTGAGCTCCAGGCTGACACACCCCTGAGAGAGAATCCACTCAAGACGCTGATTCACCTTCGTGCGCTTGTATTCCTCTGCGACATCCTGCATGGTGGAAGTCAATAATGGGTGGGGATTGTACCGCTCCGGCACAGGCTGCGTCTCACCTGCGGGAAGACACACAGACAACTTTGGCCATGACGTGGTGGAGAGAATGTTGAGACTCAACGGCCATTGCCTCCCTCGCTGTTGGGTTGCCGCCTCCGCGGCATCCTCTCGGTGTGCCTCTTTCATGTGAAGCGTATAGCGACGCGATGCCTGAATGTCGCGGATCATCACGACGCAGGGCGCCAGCACATCTTCACCGAACGCGCACTTTAGACGCTCTAACACTTCTTCTTCCGCCGTGGTATCAAAATTGTGCATTTCCTTCCCCAACAACTGGGAGGCCAGCAACTTCATGTACTCCTCCACAAGTGAGGTGACACTAATCGCAGACAGCAATACGCGCAGCACATCAGGCCGTTCATGCATAGACAAGGACGATTGGCTAGTACCGGGCGACAAGTCATCGTCACTTCCCTCATCACCACCAGTGGAAGCCGAACTAAAACTGTCTGGTGAAAAGTTCTGCATACTCACATTTAAAACAGAATCCGCACTCGGTTGCGTAATTGCTTGCACCACAGCAGAGACGCAATCCTTTCGTTTTTTGAGGTGCTCAAGTGTGTCATCAACAATGGTGAATATCACAGAACCCTGATCATTCTTGGAAAATAAGACACACAGGGAATGTATGGTGCCAATCAGAGTAGTGAGAATTTCATCCGTGCGTGTGCCAGCTCGATGAAGCTGTGATGCCAACATCTGCTTCGCTGTTTGTACTAATTCGTTCTGAAGAGTGTCGTCAGCGCACCGCCGGAGACACACGCGCAGATCCTTTAGGGTCGGGGTTGAGCTAGGATACACCATCACCACATCCCAAAGACTTGCGATCCGCTTGCGACCGTAACTAACAAGGAGGAGCTGCTCTAGCTCTTCGCACCACCGATTCACCTCTGTGCGTCCATCCGAGTTGTTGGGGTCTGGAGATAACGCCATTCGAACAAAGGTGTCCACAACACTGTCTTTCCATTGCATGCAAGATCTTATCTGACGAACGGTTAGATCGTCGTCAAGCAACTCAATACGTTCACGTGTGCATTCAACCAAGACAGATTTCCACAGCGCCTTGATGTCCGGTGTTGATGATAGCGTAAGGTCATGCAGATACTCCAGAACTCTGTCACAGTATCCCTGACTCCCACGCATGAGAGTGACACGCCCCTCCATTCCCTCAACGTCACCAAGCACCTTACGTCCGTGGCGACGAAGAAACTGTAACAGTACCTCTTTTCCAGGGGGATTCTCGCCTGTGAGAAGATCAGGTTGCAACAGATGGCAACGCAGTGACACGGTGAAGCCCGAAACAAACTCCGTCGCGCGTAGTTTCTTGCACCATTTCTTTAGGAGCAGCAAGGTTTGACTGTATGCCTTGTGTAGCGACTGCAACGCCAAAATCTCATGCCCATCACACATATTTCGTTGGTACTCCACAAGGCTACTGTTCGCGAAGGCCTCAAACACTTTCCGCACAAGTAGCTCCCCCACAGTTGTGCTAAACGGCGGTATTGCCAAGGCGGCAAGTGTCTCACTATGTCGATGCATTTCAGCCACCTGGGGGTCGGCAAAGGCCAAAATGCCGCCCCGACGTATTACTTCTAGAATTCCAAATAACTTTGCGAAGGCCTCCTTCTCAGCCATTGTCCCTGCCGCCTTCCCAACATATAACGACCCGGTGGACATTAACTCAGAGCCTGCCAACGTCCCAGATCGCACCCTCGATTTAGACGGCGTCGAACAAGAGTGTCACACACAATCACATCATGCATAGACCCACCCCACCCCCATAACAATACGAGCAGCAATAAAAGAAAAGAACGGAAGAAACAATCATGCAGGGAAACAACAAGCACACACAGACAAAAAAAAACAAACAAACATGAAGAGCACCGTGGTAAATCCAAAGACGCAATTCATCCACTCATATCATCATAAATAATACAAAACGTCCAAAATGAAGGAACTAAATATCACCAAGCATCTGGTGTAAAAAACAAAAAAAAATGAAATCAGCAGCTCGTTGACGACCAACACAAATTACGCCTGCAGCACCACAGCGCCGCCAGCCTTGCGGATCTTCTTGTCGGCCAACTTGCTCACCCAGCGGGCCTTCACGATGCAGGGGGCCTGCAGGTGACCATTGCCGAGCAGCTTCGAGTACCCGTTGGCCAACAGATCAATAACGGGCAGAGCCTCTCCCTTCTTCGCCTTCAGTGCCTCATCCTTAGCGATCAGCTTCGTGATGTTGTTCAGGTTGATCGTCGGCTTCCACAGCGCGTTCTTCTTCAGGTGGTAGTGGTTCATGCCGCACTTGCCAAAGTACCCGGGATGGTACTTGTCAAAGTTGATACGGTGGTGGTGCTGGCCACCGGCGTTACCACGCCCGGAGGGGTGCTTGCGATGCTTGCCAACGCGACCATAGCCGCAGAACGTGGAACCACGCTGGTGACGAGTCTTCTTAAAGCGGGTTGGCATGTCGTCAGCTGCTACAAGGCGAAAATAACAACAACAGTATAAACAAGAAAAGCAGGAAAAGATACTGAAGAAGTAATAAGTTAACAGGAAGAAAAAGGTGGAAAACAAAAAATGGCACACATTGCCTCAAAAGGAAAGTAAGAAAACATAACGGCAGCCGAGAGAGCCTGAATGGGTCCGTCATATCACACCTGTCAATGGAGGCACACTGAACAGGAGGGGCATTGCTCAGCCATACTGTAATCATCCCCTCGCGTCGTTGAATGTCCACAAATCAGATACCGTGACGATCAACGGAAGAACATCACCATCGCTACTTTGTGACCTACACCCTCATGGTCAATCCATCTACCTCCTGCTGTATAGTTTACGGCATGAAGATGATTGTGACATCAAGGCAGAGAAAACCACTAGGTGAGCCCTACACTTATTCAAGCAGAGTGGACTTCGTCACTACACCAGCG
>NW_021706217.1:10784-12177 GCF_003719475.1 Trypanosoma rangeli
TCGTCAGCTGCTACAAGGCGAAAATAACAACAACAGTATAAACAAGAAAAGCAGGAAAAGATACTGAAGAAGTAATAAGTTAACAGGAAGAAAAAGGTGGAAAACAAAAAATGGCACACATTGCCTCAAAAGGAAAGTAAGAAAACATAACGGCAGCCGAGAGAGCCTGAATGGGTCCGTCATATCACACCTGTCAATGGAGGCACACTGAACAGGAGGGGCATTGCTCAGCCATACTGTAATCATCCCCTCACGTCGTTGAATGTCCACAAATCAGATACCGTGACGATCAACGGAAGAACATCACCATCGCTACTTTGTGACCTACACCCTCATGGTCAATCCATCTACCTCCTGCTGTATAGTTTACGGCATGAAGATGATTGTGACATCAAGGCAGAGAAAACCACTAGGCGGAGCCCTACACTTATTTCAAGCAGAGTGGACTTCGTCACTACACCAGCGCCAAAAAACCAAAAAAATAGCATACGGAGCGGTACACGCCCACAACGATCTTTTGCTCATCTGTTCAATGAGGTCTCCTAATGCACCCTCAATATCATCAGAAAAATTTTGATGGCAAAATGGATGCCATGAGAATGAACAACGCGGACAATAATATGGGCAGTCCCCTTCCAAATCAGGAAGCAATACCTCTACCAGTGACGGTCATGGTCACTACAGTGCCCAGTAAACCTCTTGGCGATAACCACAATTAGCGGGCAATTTCAGGACCCCCAGTCTTCACCAGTTTCTCCTCCAGCTGTGGATCATTTTCAGAGAGTGAGAGAAAGTTAAATGGCAGTGATAAAAGCATATAACTAAAAAATACGAATGCAGACAACCTGCAACAACATGTTGAATGGAGAGACCATTTTCTCCATCTTTTGCGGCATCCCTCTTACCTTCTCCCTCCTCACTCTCAAGTCGCCTTCCAGCATCTAAAACCTCACCAAGGCCACCGCTCACCTCTGTGAACATCAATGTGAATAATATCTGCACCCCACAGGGCGCATCATCTTCTCCATAGCCGTGCACAGCAGCCTCCTCTGTGTCAGCCTTCTTCCAGTTCCCCGCCGTGGTCACTCCAGCTGCCTTTAAAACTCTCCTTTCAAAAAGAAAAACCTTAAAAAAACACGTCACCTCAGCATCTGGACGGCAACAAGCACCAGCACAAAAGCAGCTTAAACGCCATGCTGCCAGCTTTTTGTATCTCCCTTGGCACAATGACTACACCGTAGCCAAATACCAGTGACTAGCACATCCTGTTTTATAACCTTACGTACATCATTGATGTTTGCGTGGCAAAAAAAACTACACCAACAAAAAAAAAAAAAAAATAGAAAAAAAAATAGGAAAAGGGTAGACAATACAAACTACCTAAAAAAAAAAA
>NW_021706216.1:0-6917 GCF_003719475.1 Trypanosoma rangeli
GGGTGGAGACTACCGCCGTTTTGTCATGCGCCCCTTTTCCAGCAGAGCGCGGCCGGCATTCGTGCCCCCGCCCCATCGTCTCTTCCTCTGTCCCCCAAACGGGCGCAATTTCCTTCCATTCTTCGCGCCTGTGTGACTTCGCGCCGCTGCCTGGTGATCGGGCTAACACAGCAGGAAATACACTGACATGCCCACAGCCGTGCGCGTGGTGTGCGGGCCCGGTGTTGTGGGCGCACGCCCTCATGCCGAATGAACCCCACTGCGTTGAGGAATTTAAAACTGACGGGCGCGGGCGGCACGAGCACACGTGCGCCCCTAAAGCGCCGATTCGCCGTTAACATCGCCACTCGGACCCCCACTTGAATCGCGCCAAAAGGCGGTGTTTCCCCCTCACTCGGAGGCCCACGGCAGCTTGCCGGCTGGGCGGGCAGCGGCGAACATACCAACGGAGTGCAGCAGTAAAGGGACGCCGGGCCGCGCGGCTCTCACACACCGACGCACCGGGACACGGCGTTTGGCCTCTCTCCAAAAGGTGACGGAAAATCCTCAGAAAGTCGGTCGCAATGCCGGCCTTCTGCGGGCGGCTCCTTCTTGCGGGTTGCGTGGTTTTGTTGGCGGGTAGGTGGCTGGTTTACATGCGCTTCCCCTGCTATTTGGTGTGTCGGTCCGGCATTGTTTCTGCCTGCGTAGAAGTGCGGAGTAAATATAAGGCGGCGGGAGACATGCAGGAGGCACGCCCATCATTGGCTGCCCACGGGCCGCGCGGGCGAGTTAAAAAAAAAAAAACAAACAAGCGGGCAATGCAGCAAACAAAACAAAGCAAAAACAAACTGCCAGGGGGGATGTGACTCCTGACAAAATTTACGCTGTCGGGTGTTTCTTCTGCATCTTCGAAAGCAGCGGCTCCAGCGGAGGCACCCCGCGAAAGATGATTGCAGTGCGCTCCGCTCGCTTGTACTGCGTTTTCCTCCCGTCAAAAACAATGGGGCTTCCTTTCGCCAACAGGTTCCCCCGTACCCGTTCAAGGTGCTCGTTGTCGACGGCCTCCCAGTCCACGCTGTGCTCCCACTCATAGCAGGCGTTGCCGATGAGGCCGTAAAACGTATGCGGGGCCAACAGCAGCTCCACCCTCTCCTCGGGGCGCCTCGGATGCTTCAGCGTCATTGCGCGTGCGGAACCGAGGCGAAGGCCGGCCACGATGCCACTTGAGTTCCGACTGTCGTCCAAGTGAGCGCTAATGAAACCGCTGGCGCTCAACCGCAAAAAAATGGACGCGGTCATCCAGGAGTGATGCTGACAAGATACTCGGAGACAATCTTCCGGCACCGCCGCAGCGCGTTGCGGGCAAGCGTCATCACTCCTTCATCCAACACGTCGCAGCCGCTGTGGTTGGCGTCACCCGCGGCATTTCCCACAATTTCCCTATAAGGGCGATAACACTCCCTAAAGTGGTGAATCAGCGAGTCCATATGGCCATCGTTGTACGCAAGCCGGGAAAACCACGGCGCGGTGAAGGTGAGGAGTGCCTGCTCCTCCACATCGTCAATCACCTCTGAGACGACGAACGCCGGAACGCACTCAGGAGGGATAAGTCTGGTCGCCACCCCAATCACCTCACATGGCTTCGACTGACGAAACGACGGGGCGTGGCGCAGAGACATGTACTTTGGCAGCGTTGCCCACAAGGACCGGGCCAGTTTCATGATCGCTACGATACTCTGCGTGTCCCTCCGTCCGGCGGTGTGTGTGTGTTGGACGTTGATCGTCTTCTTCTTTCTCTGCTTCCACACCCGCCGGCGTGAACAGCCCCCACAAAAGAAAAAAAAACAAAAGAAAGTAAGTACATATATAAAAAAAAAACAGCAAATTCACCGCAATGACGGCAGCGAAAGTCAACAAACACACCATACAAAAAAGCAACTTCGCACCACATTCAGGCAACATATATGTCTTGTCTTCGGTCTTTGCTCTCAGTGCAAACCCCATCGCCACACCATTGCGAGGCAGCAGGGCAACGCTGCTCTCTCAGCCGTGAAAAATTCCGGTGGAGACGGCAATGGACAACTCCCGCTGCCCAGCGGACTCCGCGTACGCGTGCAGCAGCGACTCCAGCGTCTGATCGGGCGTGGGGATGAACCCCTCGGACCCACGCATCACAAAGAGGTGCAGCACAGGACGCTTCAGCTTCTTCTTGATGCGGGCCTGCACCTGCCCCAGTGTCTCGCTCGGATCGCAGTTCATGTTGGGAAGCGTCTCTGTTATGCCCGTCTTGGCTGTGAGGCGCAGGGTGATTTTGGGCGCTGCTGCACCCTCGGCCATCGCTAGGCCGGGGAAACGATCAAAGCGCAAACGCTAAAGTGGGAAACGCGTTTTACTTGAACCACCGGGCGCAAGGTCGTCGTCCACGGCGGCACCGTCACGTTTCATTGGTGAAAGCATGGAGAGAGCAATTAATAATAAGCAATAGAAAAAAGAAAAAAACAGAAAGGAAGACCAGCAGACGTCAGCACAGTGCTGGGCACGCCGCCGCCACCACGCACAAGAAGATATGCCAGAGAAAAACTTCCGGACGAACCTCCCCCCCCCCACCTTCTGGTGATGCGAAGTCACAAATAACGAAGATAAGGATCGCATGCACGAGCGTGTCGCGGGCTCCGTCGGAGCCCCGCACCTCTTCCCACATAAGCAGAAAAAGCAAAAACGAGAAAAGAGTCGTCTTCGCCCCACGCTCCCACAGAAAGGGAAGGAGGTATAAATAGTAAAATGGTGCGGCATCTACACAAAATAAACGAGTGACAGTTGGGGAAGGTAAAAAAAAAAGAAAAATGCATTGCGCGTGGGCGCACGCGGGTCTCAGCGTAACTGAGACCCTGGCGCCTTAAACTCCTCTTGATTTCTTTTTTTTTTTTCATTATTATTATCTACTGCATTTTAGCTGTGTGCTCCGCATTGAGCGTGTTGAAGTAAAAATCTGCAGCTGTTCGTACGCCGTCTGTTCCCCTTCGTGGGGTGGGGGGCTTATCCCTTTTCCTTGTCGTTGCCTCCTCCCGCTGGCGGCGTTGGCGGAGCCGCATCGCCATCTCCCTTCGGCGCCGCTCCGCCCATCGGCGCATCGCTCAGCACAAAATCGTGCTCGTCGCCGTCGTCGTCGCTCTCTGCCTCCTCCAACTCGTCTTCCTCCGAGAGGAGGGCGCCGGCGTCCTCGGCGGGCAAACTCGCGCCCATCACAGAAGGCCCAGCGACCTCCAACGGCAACACTCCCCGCGCCGTGCCCGAAAACGGGTTCACGCACCCCACCAGGGCACTGAACTCGCCGCCAAGACAGTACATAATTTCGTCCCAGAGACATTCGCGACGCCGCATAATTTGATCTGGCGGAAAAGCCTGCGGCAGTGACACATCCACACCGTAGCGTCGCTCACGCATTGTTCGTGCCTCCTCCAGTTCTTCCTTCGTTGGAAACCGATCGACCACCCCTCCAGATTCCGACAGCAACGGGAAAGGTCTAAAAAACGACGGAGAAAGCTTTACCGGAAACCAATGCCCATTGGCCACCTCAGCCTCCAACTGCTGCGTCGGCCACCGCATGCTGCCCCAGTACACCCGCAGGGAGGATCGTGGCTGACCTGGCACAAGCTGGGCCAAGTAGGGCAACGCCTCCACCTTGGAGAGGTACAATGTAGGCTCCACCGTGCCATCCTCCAAAGTGCCACCCCGAATCAACGGCTTACAGAGAAGCGAATGATGTTCAGAGGGCACATCACTTACTTTGGATTTAGCCTTGCGTTCGTTCCACTTTATCCACGCGAGATACTGAGGAGAGGCGGGCTCTGTCGGAGGCTCTGTCGTGTGCAGAATGCTGATCTGTGCAGTGGGCGGCATGGTAAATCCAATTTGCGAAGAACCACCGTCATGCACCTCATGCCCCCAAAAAACCTCAGGGAACATCGGATTTCCACGAGACAAGGGGTAGGTGAACAACATATCTAAAACAACGGCGGTGGTAACATGTGGATTGCGTTCAGTAATCAACATCACGCGCCGATCCACATGCGTGGAGGAAAGTGGATGGGCGACCAAAGCAACACCTTCGGCAAGGTCAACTGTGCGTGTTTGCCGCAGGACCACCTTCGTGGGAACAGAAAAGGTGGGGTCTCCTAAGGGTGCATACATGGGACCATTCTGCACGACACATGCGGCTGGCTCGGCGCGGTAAGTGCCTGTTTTGGGCCGCGACGCCTGCAACGTGCTCATGAGAAAGGTATGATCCTTCATAAAGAGAGAGACCTTGGCAGTTACCTTCTCGTTGTGCGTGCGCATGCGGGTTAAAGTGTCAAAAGCCAAATTCACGTTCGCTGGCGATTGCCCATCACGAAACACCTCGCGGAGAATGTCCAAATACTTTACACCGTTTGGCACATACAGCGGCCCACGATTTTTCGTTATGGCCTGTAACTCCTTTGTAAGCGGAAAGAGCGTCTTCGACACCGAGGATTTGTCTAGCTTTACCACCTCACGAAGCAGCATGCGATAGAGGGAGCGCACCACGCCAGGAGCAATCATGGGAGAACTCATCGCCACAGGATTGTTGGACGCCGCCGTGGCCAGCAAAGCCATGCCCCGTCGCAGCATGCCTACAACAACGCACTTGGCACACACGCACACACAAACGTTTCACTCAAAGAGTACCTTAAAAAAATCAAAGGACAAAACAAAGACCGCGTCTAGCACAAACAAGCGGCAGCTGGGTTGCTCGAGTGGCATGCACCAGCAGGTGGCGTGTAACATCGTGTGCCCGAGCGTGGGCCAGGGGAGGGAGTGGAATGCATGCGACAGAAATAAAGTTAATGAAAACAAAAGAAAATAACGGTTGCAAGCAGTGTCAACGACTTTAGGTCAGCGCGCCACAGTGCGCGCCCCACAAGCGAAGACACACGCAGAAATTATGCCGCTTTCGTGTTGGCCCTGTACGGAGCATGTGCAGAGACTTACGCATGCTCGGAGACGCTCCAGACGCGGATGACGTTGTCGGTGTATCCGGAGTACAGGGTGTTGCCGTCAGCGGACCATGCGATCGACACGCACTCAGGGGTCTTCTTGCTCCTCTGCTGTGCCTCGGGCGCGAGCTCGACGATGACATCCTTGTTCTCCAGGTCAAATATGCGGATGCCCTTCTCGGTGGCGGCGCACATCCAGTAGCGGTTGGGCGAGAAGCAAATCTGGTTGATGGGGGCACCAGCGGCAATCTCAGAAAGGGCCTCACCCTTCGTCAGGTCCCACAGGCGGGCAACGCCGTCCTTGTCGGACGAGGCGCAGAGAGAGCCGTCGGGGGAGACCGTCACGGAGGTGACGTAGTTCGTGTGGCCCTTCAGGTTCGTCAGGAGCGTGCCGGAGGCGATGTCCCACACTTTGACAAGGTTGTCCCAGCCGCCTGACACGATGAGGGGCGCCTCGAGGGACGGGGAGAAGCGGACGCAGCTGACCCAGTCAGTGTGAGCATTGCGGCTGAGCGTGTGCAGGCACTCGCCCTTGACGTTCCACACCCGCAGCACATTGTCGCGACCACCGGAGACGATCTGGCGGTTGTCCGGCGAGAAGGTCACGGAGAGCACGTCCTTGGTGTGCCCCAGGAACTTTTGCTGGCAGCTGCCGTTCTGCAGGTTCCACAGACGCAGGGAGCGGTCCCAGGAGGCAGAAACGGCGAAGTCGCCGTTGTTCGAAAGGGCGACATCCGACACGAACGCGCTGTGACCCTCCAGACGGCGCTCTGGAAAACCGTACTCGCACTCCTCGCTGTTGCGGTCGAGGTTGCCGCCCCACGCAATGAGTGTGTTGTCACGAGAGGTCGACACCGTCTTGATGTACGTCTCGGGGATCTGTGGGCAGGCGAGGGAGGTCACCCAGCCGCGGTGCCCCTTGAGTTGTCCCTCGTAGACGACAGCCATGGTCAAGAGCAGTGGGAAACAAATAAAAAGTCTGGAAGAACACCGAACACGTGTGCGCTGCTTAGCTTGCTGTCACGGAGGAAGAAGGAGAAAACAGAAGCAAACCATAACGTAATGACAGTAGACCGCGTCTAGCACAAACAAGCGGCAGCTGGGTTGCTCGAGTGGCATGCACCAGCCGCTTCTACGGCCCACATATACAAGAATAATGCAACGAGATGGACGTCCGCAACACACCCACATCATGTGTTTGCAATGTATTTTAGCGCCCACTGTGGTGACGGCGTCGCAGCGCATCGAGAAACGCCTTCAGTGACGGCGCAGCAAAACACATGGAGTCTGCAACTGCACCACAGATGCTAAAGTCACCTTGCGAAAGCGAGACAACGCAGCGACGCACCTCATTGATCTCCTCCTGGCGCAGCCGACGAACCCTTTTAGAGGCAGTGACTTCTACTTCCTGCCACGCTTGTAAAGCATTCGTGCAGGGTTCCGTGCCGTAATAAAGGCCCAATAACTCGAGCAACTCCGGCAGCCGCATGCAGTCCATGTGCAACCTATAGCCGAAGCGGCCGGGCCGCAGCAGAGCGGGGTCGATGCCACTGGCATCTCGAGTGGTCATCACTACGATGCGGGACGGCGTCTCCACTACGCCGTCAAGGGCGTTAAGCAGGCCGGAGAGCGAAGCGGCGTCGTTGAACTGCAGCCTTCGTGGGACAAACGTCGGGACTTCGCCAGCTTCACCCTCGCGGTTACCCCCTTCCGCGGTGGAAGGGCGACGCAGCAACGCATCCCTATGGTTGACGTCGTCGAGGAGGAAAACGACGTCGCCGTAGGAGAAGCGAAAGGGCTGGCTTTCCCCGACACACCTCAGCTCACGGCCGAGGAAAACATCAAACAGCTGTTGGTTCGTGGAGAAGAGAGGGAGGCGCAAAAATGACATGCCGGGAGGTGTACGCCGCCAGCGCCGCC
>NW_021706216.1:6942-8498 GCF_003719475.1 Trypanosoma rangeli
CCAATAACTCGAGCAACTCCGGCAGCCGCATGCAGTCCATGTGCAACCTATAGCCGAAGCGGCCGGGCCGCAGCAGAGCGGGGTCGATGCCACTGGCATCTCGAGTGGTCATCACTACGATGCGGGACGGCGTCTCCACTACGCCGTCAAGGGCGTTAAGCAGGCCGGAGAGCGAAGCGGCGTCGTTGAACTGCAGCCTTCGTGGGACAAACGTCGGGACTTCGCCAGCTTCACCCTCGCGGTTACCCCCTTCCGCGGTGGAAGGGCGACGCAGCAACGCATCCCTATGGTTGACGTCGTCGAGGAGGAAAACGACGTCGCCGTAGGAGAAGCGAAAGGGCTGGCTTTCCCCGACACACCTCAGCTCACGGCCGAGGAAAACATCAAACAGCTGTTGGTTCGTGGAGAAGAGAGGGAGGCGCAAAAAAATGACATGCCGGGAGGTGTACGCCGCCAGCGCCGCCGCAAATGCTGTCTTCCCCGTGCCTTCCGGGCCATGCAGAAGAAACCCGAGTTTGTCAGGAATCCCCTCCACGGCGAATCGGCCCTCCTTCCGAAGGAAGCGGTCGAGTAGCGGCAGAACGTCCCGCTTCTGCGGGAAAAACAAGGTGTCGAACGATTTCGCGGCCGAAAGCGGACTTTTCTTGAAACACAGTCCCTCGTTGCCGACCTGCATGTGAAAGGAATACTTCCCGGGACCGGCGGCAGAGGGCAGCTCCGTCGCGTAGTGGCGCAGCGAGCGAAAGATAAAATTTTCCAATCGCTGGGGACCGTTCGGCCCCACTGTCTTCAAACGCAGCGTGTGTTCCACTTTATCCACTCTGTTCGCCTCTTCCCGCCGACGCTGGTAAGTCACGTGAATGCCGTCGCCCAGCGCCACCCATGCGCCGGCGGTGGGGAGTCGAAGAACGGTGTACCGCTGCAGCTGCTCTTGCTCGCAAAAGGCCCGCTGCTCCACCTTCGAGTGGTATATGCCGACGGGCTCAAAGGAGCTGAAGGTGAGCATCAGGTGGGAGTCGCTCTTGAGTGGGTCAAAGAGAAAAAGCACGGATGGCTTATTGCGCCAATCCGCCTCTTTCCACAAGTCCTCCGCGTTGTGCGCCACTCCGGCGCCCCTGGCGATGTACAGCAGCACCGCATTGAAGAGAATGCCGCTGTGCGTACTTCCGCCGTCCTCACTCCAGCGGTTTCTAGGGTCGCCGCGGTGGAACCGCCCAGTGATGGTGCGCACGGTCTCACCCGCGGATTTGCCCCAAAGTCGTCTCCAGCGCCTCTTCGCCACCGGCCAGAGCACGTTGCCCACACCGAAGAGAAACGGCATCATGGCAACAACTAACACCATCATAAACGGTGCACATCCGGTTGGTGCATCCGACGGTAACTCCGCATTGAGGCGAATGAGAGACACAACGGGATGGACGCTGCGGCGGTCACTCATAAAATTTTCACTTCCGCTGCCCCCACCTCCCGCGCCTGTTTCACAAAGCGCAACACCAGCGTGCATATATGCCTTCTCTCTCTGTGGATATATATATATATATATATATATATATATG
>NW_021706216.1:8523-12192 GCF_003719475.1 Trypanosoma rangeli
CGATGTACAGCAGCACCGCATTGAAGAGAATGCCGCTGTGCGTACTTCCGCCGTCCTCACTCCAGCGGTTTCTAGGGTCGCCGCGGTGGAACCGCCCAGTGATGGTGCGCACGGTCTCACCCGCGGATTTGCCCCAAAGTCGTCTCCAGCGCCTCTTCGCCACCGGCCAGAGCACGTTGCCCACACCGAAGAGAAACGGCATCATGGCAACAACTAACACCACCATAAACGGTGCACATCCGGTTGGTGCATCCGACGGTAACTCCGCATTGAGGCGAATGAGAGACACAACGGGATGGACGCTGCGGCGGTCACTCATAAAATTTTCACTTCCGCTGCCCCCACCTCCCGCGCCTGTTTCACAAAGCGCAACACCAGCGTGCATATATGCCTTCTCTCTCTCCTTCTCTCTCTGTGGATATATATATATATCCGTCTCCCTTCCCCACCTCTTCTGAGGCACGGCGTATTACCAACAGAAATGGCAGGCAGCAAAGACGCCCCCGGTGCGTGCTGTTGACCACAGAGTCATGAACAAATAAACGGATAGCCCCGCTCGTCCAAATCTCAACACACACAGAATCGTATAAATAGAGAGTGAGATGGAAAAAAAGAATAGGGTATACAGTCGGACGTGCACGCTAGAAATCCCGCAACCTCCTTCAACGCTGCAGATAAAATCACTGACGGCAACAACACACAGACGCACACACGTGTTTTTTTTTGTTTATTACCTTGTGCCTTCTTCTCCCGCCAGTTCTCCGCGCGCCTGCCTCATTTTTTGCTAATTGCGTGGGCGCGCCACCTTCGTTCACTGCCTCACCCCACCGCCGCCCTCCCGAGCCGAGGCCACAGCCGCCGCAAAGGCGGCGCAGTGAAGGACACCCCAACAGGGTGGAAAAAAGAGGCAAATAACCAGCTAAAAGAAAGTGCGGGATACGCATAACTGTCACTACGCGTCAGAAGGAAGAAATAAAGGGGTTCAAACACCGGAGACGCTACAACATGGACAACCTTCGCACCCGTCGCGGGGAGAACACTCCTCGAGATATCTTCGCTCCCTCTCCCCACTCACCATATCCCTCTAAAACTCCGTGTTGCTTCCGCACAGCGTGTCGTGGTAGAAGTAATTAAAATTGAGCCGAAGAAGGAGAAAGTTCAGAAAGTCAAACTGCAGGTGCTGCTCCTCCAATGTTGTGAGAAGCGACGTAATCTCTCGCTGAAAGTCATCCGCCAGGCGTTGGTACTCACACTTGATGGAGAACACGTCTCCGCTCCCGCGCTCCAGCAACGAGGTCAGGAGTGCCTGGGCCCCAACGTACTGCCGAACGATGCTGAGAACGCTCTCAATGTTCTGACGCATCGAGGCGCAGTCACCGTGAAGAAGGGAGTGGAGCGTTAGGTACTGCAGGTACGCTATGTGGGCGGCTCGAATGTCGTCCAGTGAGGTGCATTGCCGCAGCGCCTTCATGAGAAGGTCCCACGAGACGGTGGAGACCTCCGCCACAAGGTACGACCAAAGATTGTTTACGAAGTGGTTTAGCTGCAGCCCAAGGAGGTGCGCGTCCGCCGCAACTTCGCGCCAGGCGGTGAGTTCACGGCTTGTGTTGTGCAGTCGTCCAATGATGCGATCCAGGACGACGCTCTGTCGCCACGACTTCTTCAGCGCAACCTCGGCCCGCTTGACTTTGAACATGATGCGGAAGAGACGTCGGTAGACTTTCATGGAGGTTAAGTCAAAGACATTATTGAGTGGGGAGGGCACTGACATTGTCACAAGAAACGCATCCCACCCAATAATTTTGTCGTCCTTCACCAACTCACACTGCATCATCGAGAAGAGATCCGTGTCGAGGTTCCGCGTGTAGGGGACAATGTCGAGCAGCGTGCTCTGCATGTGGTCTCGCACAATGGATGTTTGCACCATATGACTCAGTCTGCTGAGCACCGGGTCTAACCGATGGATGAGCAGCTCGTAAAAACCTCCATTACCAACAAGCAGAAAGGCGTTCACCATACGAAAAACGTTGTCAAGGTGAAACTCCTCACGAATCAACTTCAGCACGGCTTTGTTTGTAAAGCACACGGCATCACGAACAACCGCGCTAATGGTGTCAAACGAGGCATTTTGTGCCGCTGCCACAATGGCAGGATCCATGTGCCACTGCTTGCACCGGCAACAGTTTCTGATAAAACTAACGTTCTTCGTCACCAGCATCACTTGCTCCGCCAAAGCGCGTGGAACGGTGGTGGGAAGCATTTCTGGCAGAAGTGCAAACTTGGAGGACCAAAACGCGTCGGAGATGTTATCTATTCGGGGGTTAGATTTCACAAAAAACTCGTTAAAGGGGTCCAAGATCTCACCTTTTGTGATGCTTGACACAGCCATGTAGAGTAGCGGACTCACCGCTTCCATGTATACATCCGAGAGCAGCGCGGAGAGTCTAGTGGAGCCCTGCTGCACAAGTCGCTGCAGCTTCGAGGCGAGCTCCCCACCTTTCACAGACTCTGTCTCACGAAGAATCGTAAAGAGCACGTGAAGTTTGGGCTGCACCCTCTTGAAGGCGACAACCAAATCACTGAATGTCATTGGCGGCGACCGACGTTCCCGGAAGGAGGCCACCAGGCAATGATACTGCAAAAGCTGCCGCCGCACCGCACTACGCAAACTCTGCTGCAAAAAAGACCTTTCGGTGTTGCTGCCTCCAAGCACGTCATCAATCTGATGCGCCAGCCAGCCACACTCCTGCAGCGTGACAGCGGCCTGCCGCTGGCGCACCGTCCCCATTTCCGCATTAACCGCGTACCGATGGGATGCCTCATCGTAGGTAAAGTACTTCGTCCTATCAACTCCCATCCACATAAACAGCACGTCCGAGATAAACTCGCCCTCCGACAGGGCCCTGCAGGAGTGTCCGACGATGGAAGAAACAGTTACGCCTCCCTCGTGTGGCGCAGCCTCCGTGGTGTCCCCAATGGGCTGCGCCACGTCACGGTGACGCTGCACCACACCGGAGGCTGCTGTCGCAGTCTTCAGCAACACCGCATCCTGCCGCACACCGCTCACGTCTGCAGAAGCACGTTCTCGACGACCAAAAATGCGCCCGGGCAGTTCAAACCCACCATACCCGTTGCTCCCCACAGTGAGGTTGGTGATGCCGGTCATGCCGCCCCGCACCCCCGCTTCCTCCGTCACGCGACAAGGCACGTCGTCGTTCGCTGCCTCAGAAGGTATTGCGGGGGCAACGTTAGACAACGATCCACTCGACGCGGGCGGCACAGTGGCCACGCCACGCAGCTGCGTTGCGGCTCTAAACGGGATAATCCTCGGGCTGCCTTCACGCATAACCGGGCTGCCCTTCTCCGTAAGGGGCCACTTAGACAAAAACAGCGATTCCCTTCCGGGGCCACTCCCACCGCCTGGCATCCAGCGAGGTTCACACACACAAAAACAAAAAAAACCTACAAAAACAACTAACAAAAACCCACGGTAAATCTAACAACAACAACAACAAAAAGCACGTCCGCAAACACTCAACCAGAAAAAAAGAACGCCCCCTCAACAAGCAAACCGAACAGTACAACACAACACAAACAAATAATTACAATCAAAACTTAACAGCAAAATATTCCCAACAAACAATAATAATAATAATAATAATAATAGAG
>NW_021706218.1:0-2812 GCF_003719475.1 Trypanosoma rangeli
GGTGCACCGTCGGTCTTTTCGTAGTGAATAGCCGGCTCTCGGAGAGGGCGCGCAGGGGTGACCCCACTGGCGGACGAAGGCTTCCGCGAGCAACGGCGTGCCCGCGTTTAGTTGCAGGCGGTGCGGCATCGGCTGGGAGGGGTGCAGCTTCCGCCTCGCTAAGGAGCTGCTCGGGTAGAACGTTTGAGCGACACGTAGGCACACTTGCGGCGATGCCTGCGGTGCGGCTTTGCGGCGACTGATGGAAAAACGCATCGCGGGCACTCGTCGGCGGAAGGTGCGATCCGGCGGCTCCCCAGCACTGGGCGGAGCCTGGGGAGCTCTGGACGCACCCCGCACAAAAACCCCAGTGCCACCGGCAACGCCAAGGCCGCCGTTGCGGGAGCGAGTCAATGAGGGCGCCCCCGGCCTCAGGTGCCGGAGGTTTGGAAAGCGTGGCAGAACGCGGCACCACCTGCGCCGAGGCACCTGCGCGCTGGGCGATGCGTTCGCCTGCGGTGCCCGCGCACGGTCGTGAGGAGGAGCACTCTGGCCGTTCTTTGCCCGGCCCTTCGCCTCCACAGCGACTGCAGCGGTTTTTTACTTTCGGTGCAGTTTGGGATGCAGAGCGTATTAAATGTTCCTATTGCCCGCGGGTGCATTGCGTGCTGGGTGGACTGTGCGTGATGTGGGGGCGGCGGGTGCTGCCCGAGCGGTTACTCTGCTCTCGGGCCGCTTATTTAGCAGCCGGCGTTTCGGGCATCCGGGGGCGCGGCCAGACCTGCGCCCCAGTGGCAGGGCGGTGCCGGGTAGAGGGAGGGCGGGGCGGCGGCGTGCCCCGGGTGCGGGAAGCAGCACGTGCCGCGGTGGGTGCCCCGGAAGGTAGGGGCGCGCCCCCCCAGCAGCCGCTGTGCCGCTGGAAGGCGAATATTTCGCTTGCAGGGGAAGGAGGAAGGGGGAAGGGGAATACGGGCGCACGCGTCACCTGCGCCCCCCACGGGGGGTCGGTGCTTCATGCGATGCACTCCGGAAGCGCGTGGGTGCGGCGCACGGTGCAAATTTTGTTCGGGCCAGTTTCACCGCGCCCGGTGCCAGCGCCCTGTCGAACTAATTTTTGTTGACTCGGAGAGGCTGAGGGAACTTCTCTGAAGGGTTCCTTGGCGAGAGGCGCGGCATCCGCACCGCTTCTCTTTCCGTGCCGCTGGGCGAACGGTAGACATTGATGCCGACGGATTTCACGACAAGGGGGTGCAAGGTGGAGAAACAAGCCGTGGTTTCGCCGCGGCCTGAGTGAGGAGGCGCCGGGGCACATTTTATTCTGCTGTGCGTCTCTTGCGGCCTGGCAGCGCAAATTAGGCTTGGAGAGATTGGGGGTGCCCGAGCGTTGCGTTGTTTGGCCGCTGGCTCGGTTCCTTTGCGGGGTGCTCGGTCACCCAAACCCTGGTTGCCCACAGCCGGCGACGACGCGGACGGCGATGCTGCGGGTGCGCTGTGGGTTTTACAGTTTGTCTCGTTTGGTGTCGGCTCCAAGCGGGAACATCGGCGCGGTGTGATGCGTTTCGGCAAACGCATATTGCGGCCTCGTTGCTGTACGGCACCTTGGGGGAGTGGAAGGATCCGGCAAGAACGCTTCGCGTTCAGCTCAGGCATCTTTGCACGGCGGCGAAGCCGAGGCTTCTTTGAAGGATGCTGCGCCGCCAAATGGTGTCGCGGAATGGCCGTGGTTGAAGAGCAAAAGCGAGGGCCGGCCCATTTTACTTGGGTTTTGGGAAAGAAAAAATGAGTTGGAGCAAACAAAAGCGGCAGAATTTGGCAAAGCGCGCCGCGCGTGGGAAAAGGGCCTCTGAATAAATAAAGCACCCCGCTAAACGATTTTAAGCGGAGCGAAACGCATCAGCCGCGCCCGGCAGAGGTGGCAGGAGCAAAAGCAGCCCCAAAGGCTAAGAGGCGGGCCCCAGCTAAAACTGCAAATAAAGAGTGGGCGGGGGCGCGCCAGAACAAAACAAAACCGCGGGGCTGCATGCCGAAAACTGTTTTAGGGAATCTGGGGTCGTTTTTTTTTCCCTTCTGGGCGCTTCTTTTTTGCGTGTGGCCTGGTGGTTTCTTGGCGCCTTGCTTCCCTGCCGCCGGAATTTTTCCGCGCGGGGGGCGGGGGGCGCCGGGGCGAGCCGCCACCACGCGGCGGAAACCCGGCAAGACCTGCAGCCCTAGAAGCCGGTCCCCATGCCCCCTTGCGTGCCGTGTGTGCGGTTTCGCG
The DNA here is from genome assembly GCF_003719475.1 of Trypanosoma rangeli. NCBI lineage: Eukaryota > Euglenozoa > Kinetoplastea > Trypanosomatida > Trypanosomatidae > Trypanosoma > Trypanosoma rangeli. The sequence goes on from NW_021706218.1 coordinate 2,237, forward strand.
CGGGTTTAGCATGGCAGCGCGCGGGGTTTCTTCCGGAGGGCGCAGGTGTGGGGGCCCCTTTTTAAAAAACGCGGCAGCGCCCCGCCCCCCCCCGAGGCCGCGGACAGCCACGCCGCAGCGAAAGCGGCGGGCGACGAAAACGAGCGCCACCGTGCGAAAAAACCAGCTGAGGTTTCCTCGGCGGAGAGCGGCCCCCGAGCCCGCACCTCGCACGAAGCGCGGCCTTGACAAAAAAAAAAACGCCCCCGCCCCCCGCGGCGGTGTTCCGGCGCTCCGCAGCCCCTTTCTCCCTCTCGCCGTGTCCCCTCACATGCTTCTACTCGCCCGCAACGCCTTCTTGGCGGGTCCCGGTTGCCCCGCGCCATCGCGGGCGCGCTTATCGCCCGCCGGAGCCACACGCGCGGGGCCTCGCCCCACATGCCAAAACCCGGGCGCCAGCTTGCCCTCCGGCGCCCCCAAGCCAGGTTCCTCGGTGCCCGTCCCGCCGCGCAATCCGGGCGGCGTTTGTGTCGGGCCGCCCTCTCCCGGTGCGGGCGTGGCCCGTGTCGCGTTGAGGCTGCGCGGGGCTCTCCCCGC
>NW_021706218.1:2837-12006 GCF_003719475.1 Trypanosoma rangeli
TGCCGCGTGTGCGGTTTTCGCGCTAGTTTTAGCATGGCAACGCGCGGGGGGCCCCTTTTTTAAAAAAACGCGGCAGCGCCCCTCCCCCCCGAGGCCGCGGACGGCCACGCCGTAGCGAAAGCGACGGGTGACGAAAACGAGCGCCACCGTGCGAAAAAACCAGCAGAGGTTTCCTCGGCGGAGAGCGGCCCCCGAGCCCGCGCCTCGCACGAAGCGCGGCCTTGTTGAAAAAAAAAAAAAAAACGCCCCGCCCCTCGCGGCGGTGTTCCGGCGCTCCGCAGCCCCTTTCTCCCTCTCGCCGCATCCCCTCACGTGCTTTTACTCGCCCGCAACGCCTTCTTGGCGGGTCCCGGTTGCCCCGCGCCATCGCGGGCGCGCTCGTCGCCCGCCGGAGCCCCACGCGCGGGGGCTCGCCCCACATGCCAAAACCCGGGCGCCAGCTCGCCTTCCGGCGCCCCCCAACCAGGTTCCTCGGTGTCCGTCCCGCCGCGCAATTCCGGCGGCGTTTGTGTCGGGCCGCCTTCTCCCGGCGCGGGTGTGGCTCGTGTCGCGTTGCGGCTGCGCGGGGCTCTCCCCGTGCGGCGCCCCAAAAGGCTTATAAAAGCGACCAAGGAGGTGCTGCTGCCCGCGCGTTTCGCCATATTTCCAAAACTGCAGCGGCGAAAAAAGAATATCAAAGACAAAAAAAAAAGTGGATTATGAGAGAGTCTCGCAGGAGAAGAAATAAGTAAAAAAAAATCGCGATAAATAAAAGGTTGGTGTTGTGGGGAAAAAGAATACGACGGGCGGGGATCGAACCCGCGATCTCTCGCGTGTGAGGCGAATGTCCTAACCACTAGACGACCATCGCGACGCGTCGGCGCCACTGGGGCCGAGCGCTGTTGGCGCGCGGATGGGCCCACATTTGCCACGGAACCAGAGCGCATTGCCTTTTTTTTTTCTGCTTTGACGAGGGGGTGGGGCAAAAAAAAAAAAAAAAAGAGGCGGTGCGAGCAAAGGGAGGTGTGCTCTCGCGTTTGTTTTTGGCGACACTGGGGGCCCCGGCGCGAGGGGAAAAAAAAAGAAAAGGGCGAAGCTGCGCTGTTTTTTTTTATGGTTTTTTAGTTTCCCCTTCGCCCCTCTTTTATTTCACTTCTCCCCCCTTTCTTTTTCTGTTCGCGCTCCCTCCTCCCCGCCAAGCCTCACGCTTGGAGGGCTGCGGGTTTCAAAGTTTGTATGGGGCACTCCGCAATCGCGACCGGCGCGGGCGCCGTTCTGCGGCACCCCATTTCCTTGCAAAGGAAGCGGTGCGTTTTCCAGTCATCGCGCTGGCATGCGACGGAGCAGTAAAACGTGACGCGGCAGCCGCTGCATTTCAGCATCTCCTTCACCTGCCCGGGGCACATGGGGTTGCCGCAGCGCAAATTGGCGTCCTTGCCGAGCGGCGGGTCCTTGCTGTGCGCGGCGAGGTGAAATTGCGGGGCGCTCACTAGCGCAAATATTTTAGCGATGTGGTCTTTTAAAGCGCGCAGCCCCTGCGACGCCTTCTCCGTCCCCAGGCGCGGGTAGATGCCGTCAGCCGTCGCTAGCGCCTTGTCGACCAGCGGGGGGTGCTCGCTCAGCCCCTTTACCCCCTTCATTTCCCGGCGGGCGATGCAGAGCGCCAGGGCGACGCTGTCAAGCTGCGGGGCGAGGCTCGCCGGCGAGGCGCGGGAGTCCATAAGGAGTGCCTTGGTGTGCCGGAAGGCGTCAAAGAGCGCAATCCGCACCATAAACAGGGCCCCGTTCTGAATGCGCCGCACGGGCTTCTCAAGAAAAGGGCTGCGACAATCAAACTGCGCAAACAGGCCCTCAGTCAACTTGCTTACAAAGGCGTCATCCTCCTTCACAGCCATCATGAGCAGGCAGTCAATCACCTTCGTCTTTTCCACGTCCCGGATAAACAAGGTGTACGTCGTGCGAAATTTAACGTAGCAGGGGCAACCCTCACAGCACACGTACGAGTTCGTCTGGCTGATGTTGGTGTCCTGCAGCATGTTTTGCACACCAAGCGAGGCTGCGTAGCAGAAGAAGACCATCTTCAGCGAGGCCATTAACGCATCAAAGGCGTCAAGCGAATCCGGCACCCGCCCCAACGCCTGCAACCGTGTCAAGGTGACACTCAAAGCCTCACTTCTCCGTTTAACATCCACGTTGGGCAACGGAGGATCCATCGGTTTCTCCATGCCTTGGATGAGTTTCTCGCTCATGCGCAGAATCCCCACCTTGCCAGCCGGTTCAAGGTTGGGATACTTGGCGACGATGCAAATGGTCTCGAAAACGTGATACGCCGCATCAAAGGCGTTGCTGAGGTCGCGATTCCGTCTGGGCCAACTCTTCTTAATGCTCCTATCCACCATCATCTTGTGCAGCTGAAAGGTTGCATCCTCCATGAGCGGGTCCTCGTGCAGCACCGTGAACGTCATAAAACACGTCGTAATGCGCATCGCTGCCGACCACCGCTCCGACTTGAGCAGAAACGCGTCAATGTACCCTACCAGCCAGCCGAGGTCCATCGTGCTGAACGGGTAGCGAAGTACGGTCGCGTTGTTCACGGTCCTCTCCAAGGTGGCCTCCGTCACCACGTGCTTCTCGTCGCTGCACGCGGCCTCCTCATCGCCCATGTTGCTCCTACACCGGCAGCGCCTCCTGTGCCCATTGAAAACGGTAAAAGAGAACGAGGAAAAAGGAAGGACTTCCGCAATAAATGCAGGATAAAAAGAAAAAGAAAAAAGAGTAACAAACAAAGAAAAAAAAATAAAACTAAACCACAACGGCTAATAAGGCTACTGGTACGCAAACGCCTGTTTCGTTGGGCCTCCCTTTATGCGTGTTGTCTGCCTCCTGCCACGTGGTTCCCGTACGCAGAGACTAAAGTACGCTGCGGTGCCACTGACGTTCATCCTCCAGACCACGCAGCAGGGCATCTAGCAGGTCCCGCTCACTCTCGCACAGTTTTTCCCGCACGTCACTCAGATCAAATCCTTTTTTCGCGGCGGCGTGAATGACTTTAAGGTAGCGGAGCTGATACAAGCGAAAGAGCTGCGCCGCAAGTCGATTCCCATCATTTACTGGGAGCATCGCGCAGAGCAAGAGGCCGGCCTCGTAGTAGTACGGTGACTTCGCGTAAAGGCTTACCGCAAGAGGGTCCGTCTTGAACTCGCGAAACACGGACGTTGTGTACCGAGGAGGAACATGCGGCACCAGGAAACCCTCGCGGTGAAGCGCCACGGCGGCCCACAAGGGAACGGTGGCGACGCTCCCCGCCCGCACCTCCGCAAGCGCCTCACCCTCGCTGCTGCGCGCATGGATGTCCCTGCCCAGGCTAAACGACGGCACCAAGAAGGTGACGGGAACAGTCTCCTCGTTGGTCAAAATGTCGGAGATGTCAAAGTAACTCCTGATCATCTGCCACCACGACCCCAGGCCACCTGGAGCTGAGATGCATACGGCCACGCCATGCAGGGTTTGTTTCGACCCACCCGAAAGAGAAAGAAAAAACAAAGAAACAAAAAAAACTATTAGAAGAGGAAACGCACATCCCGCATGCAATCTCCGCTGCTGCGGGCGGTGCCCCGGCACCCCACCGTACCAGCAACAAAAGGGTGGAGGGTGGGGTGTCGGGGGAAAAAATTCAGGGACAAAAACAAACAAAAAACAACGGCGGAAGCAAAAAAAATTTTTTTTTTGCTTACATATCCGCCAATATCGTAAGCTTTCTTGATACATCGGGTGCTATGGCATGTGCAGATAATAGCCAGAAAAAGGACACATAAAAAAAAGCACCAACACCAAATCCATGTGGTGTTTTTCTTCGGCTGTGTGTGTGTATGCAGGGGTGAATGGAGGAGGGCATTTCGCCTCTCTTTCTTTTTTTTTGTTCGTTGCGTGCGGAGGCAACGCTACGGATACACAATTTGAGGGTAGTCCTCGCTCGCCTTTAGTGCGCGCTGCTGCATCAGGCGTTCCTGGCGCTCCACCACGCGGCGGAGGATGCCCATGTTGGTCTGGTTGAGCGGCCGCTTAACAATACCGCGGACCTCACGCAAAAGGTCGTGGAGCTGCGCCTCTGACGCCGCCGCCGCCTCCTTCCGCAGCTTCTCATTCCGGTAGTCCAGCTTGTAGTCGTCCTGTGTGCCGTTCAGCTGAATATCCTTCAGCTCATCCACGTCCTTCTCCACATTGCGGCGTGCCTCGTGCTCCTCGAGGATGAGGGCCTCCAGGTCCTCCAGCTTCTGCGGACAGACGCTGCTCACGTCACTGTCCTTGTCACGCGCCTCCATTCTGCGCTTAAAGGCCATGTTGCCGAAGGTGTCGCAAAGACCAGAGGCGGCCGTGTTCTTCGCCAGGACGATGTGCGGACCCGGCTTCCAGCCGTAGGTCTGCCCCGTGTGCACGCAGCACGTAGGTCCGAAACGTTTTTTGGTGCAGTTCACGGGATGCACTGAGGTTGCCGAGCGCAGCTGCGCTGACTTGAGGCGCCAGCTCCCCGGGTGAGCCACCGCCCGCGGGATGCAAGGACAGCCGCCTGTCGCGTGGTAGTAGTTGTTCGTGCGGGGCTGCGCGAGCAGCTTGTAGTTAGGAAGCCCCAGCGGGTGCCCGTAGCAGTCACAGTGGTGGTACTTTTTATGCCGCCGCGAGGCCACCGGGTAGGAGCCTTGCATGGGTGCAACGCCGCCTTGCGACTTGGTGTTCGACGTCACGTCAGCCATACTATACTGCTTTCCCCGCCCACACGTCCCACGCTCCCCACCCCCCTTGCCTGTGCAACAGTGGTGTCACAAGCTCGCACTCGCGGCTCTCCGCCCCCTACACTCACACTGGCGCAGACCCTCCCTTCCTCTCTCTTTTTGTCCGTGAGTGGATGGGCGTGTTGATGTGAATAACGACACGCCGCGACAGACAGCAGGCAAACAGCGCAGACAATGGCTACCCACACCCCCCGTGTAGTAAAGGAAGGAGAGAGAAAGAGAGAGGGAGAGGAAGAATAAAGGGGCCCGGCCCAAACTGTGACAGGGAGGCGCAGAGACGCAGCAGATGTGAAGCATACGTACATTGGAGGAAAATGGGAGGAGGAGACGCTGTGGGCAATACAGCGTGAATGGCGTCGCTTTTTTACATGCGGAGCCTTGCAGGGGAGACGGTGGAAAACGCTCACTAGTACATAGGGTGGAGTCAAGAGTACGGCCGACCATGACGTTAATCTAGAGGGGTAAGAGGTTCCTCCTCCACTAACTTCACATACCGAACCAAAAAAAGTCAAGCAAACCCCAACAGGGCTATTGGCTCACACTCCAAAGACGATGTCCACACCGAAAGTGAAGTAAATAAAGAGAGAGATAGAGAGAGTTAGAAACAAAGTACCCACGGCTGAGATACTGAAATGCCTCGAGCAATAGATTTCAACAAAAGCGACAAGGTTCTGCTCTCAGCGTACAGGCGCATTGCAGTGAAGCGGGTCGCCTGCTTTTTTCCCCTGGTCTCGCAGGTACTTCAGTCTGTCCTGCTCCTCGAGGAGGTAGTACATGCGGATGAGGTTCACCTTCGACCCCACAGGCTGCCGCGTGACGTACCGCAGCTCCTCCATCACCTCCTCGTACTGTTCCCCCACTGTCTTTGCATCGTCATCGCCCGCGCGGTTTTCCGCCTCGCGGGCGGCCGCTGCGTTCAGCAACTGCGCGTGACGACTGCCGCGCAGGCCAAGTTGGTTTTCCAACTCCTCCAGCTGCGCCTCGGCGCTGTGGTGGTCCCGCATCTCGTCGCGGAGCACAGCCTTGAGAAACTCTTTGCGGTCCTGCATTTGCTCGTACTCCCGCTCCTCCCGCGTCTTTCGCCTGGGTTCCCCAGTGGCCGGAAACCTGCGCTGCGTCGCCGTGCCGCCGTAGTTACGGGCGTTGGGAAACACCAGGCGCCTCCCGGTTACCGGATCACGCACGGCGGAGCTCTCTACAGGAACCTCCTCCGCCGGATGCACCTTGTGCTCGCCGGGATCGTGCGCGCGGTACGTTTCTGTTGGCATCACCCTGTCACGTGTCATGGGGTTCGTGCTGCAGTACACCGCACCCGCCTGCTTTGGCTTTGTTTTGGGAATGCAGGAGCAGCCGCCTCCCTCCCTTGCGTGAAACCCTTGCAGTGTGCGCGGGACGGCGAGTTTCCTGTACTCCGGCAGCTCTGACGTGTGCCCGTAGCACTCACAGACATGATGCCCCTTCGACGGCGCCTCGCACGGCGCCCGCGGAGACTTCTCCTTGGCAGAGGCCATTCCTTAGCTCGTAGATGCCCTAACGGATTCTGCGTCCCCAGCAGCAGCGTGGAGGAAAGAGAAAAATAAAAAGGAACGGCAACACGGCCAAAAACGGAGAGGTGAAAGAACGACACCGCGTCTGGGCGAAACACACACACACACACACACACACAGAGCAAAGGGAGACCACATACGGAGTTAGAAACACCGCACACAGGTGCCCCACCCCTAAAAACCGCAAATGTCTGATGCGTGTACAAACACATTAGGAACAACCCTTTCAACACGTTGAGCAACACGAATGGGCTACTGCCGGCCAGGCAGCGTGGTGCCGGAACCCACGCAATTCCGGCGAAGTTCGTCAAACACTAAGACACCCTTCCTATCCATCGTCGCGCAAAGCGCCACGGCATCCGTCTGTCGCTTTAGTGTTAGCAGCACCTCCAGTAGTTTGTTTAGCATCACCCTGTTTCCCCGCACCCTGTGACGCCGCATCTCGCGCAGGAGGAAGTCCATCTCGTCGTAGCACTCCGCTGCACACATGGCCTCCAGCAGGATGGAGATGGTGTGTGGCGTCGGTGTCACGCCGCCCCCCCGCCGCCCCATCACACTCCTGTAGAAGCTAAAGGCAGAGAGCGGGCTGCGGGAGTGGCGGGCGACGTGCAGGGCGGCGTTGAGCAGATGCGGGGTCACCGCCACGCTGTCCAGCGTCGTGAGACACGCAACCGCATCCTCGTACTGTTGGTTGTGCGCCAACCCAAATAGCAGGCGGGCGTAGATGCCCGGCGAGACCTGCCGCTCGTGTCGCGTGCGGTAGTCCGTCACACGGGCCACGGCGAGGTGCATCACTCCGTTGCTGTCACACACCCCAACGTAGGCGGCGACAGTGTACTCGGTGGGCGTCAGGTGGAACCGGTCGAGGTCCATCATGAGCGAGTGGGCACGTGCCTCCACAATCGCGTCCCGCGTGCCGCGGCGTTCAAGAATGCCCATCACATGCTGCACCGCCCGCGCCGTCGGGTTGGTGCCGCTGTCAATCATGTAGCGGTACATCGTCCACAGGCTGTGCAGCAGGGAACCCGCGAGCAGCGACGCCGCCGCGACGCCGGGGCCGGCAAACTCCGCCGGCAAAAGGCTCGACGAGGAGGATGTGAGGCCGCGACGGTCGACAAACTCCTCGTCGGCCAGCGTGGGGGCCGCACTGCCCAGAGTCGCCACAGCGTAGAATACGTGAAGGATATCTTCGTACGTGTCAGAGCGCAGGCGAATGCGCTTCGCAATCACCTCGTCGTGAAGGGTCAAGAGCGCGTGGCACTTTTCAACGGGAGAGAGATGGGACTCCATGCAGGCTACAATGCGCAGCAGCAACTGCTGGTACTGCTGCCGTCGCGCGCTCCAAATCAACTCTCGCTGAATGGGGTTCAGATGAATCTGACGCCTGCGGGAGTCCAGACGCACCACCGCTGCAGGGTCATGGGGCGCTACAACTGCCGTTTCCTTCGCTTCCCGGCCCAACATCTGGCGTTGGTTCCGCGGTGCCGTTGCGGGTGGCGCCACCGCCGCCACCGTGGACAATGGGGCCAGCGCGACCGCCCCTCCAGCGAACATGATCGCCTCGCTTGTTGTGCGTGACACGGCGGCTCCCATACCTTTCATGCGGGCCCTCCGTCTTCTCCAGCCTCCACGCCGTGGCTGCCACGCATCAGCTGCGGCGGGCCCACGCACGCCACCAGCATCGACGGCAAGATGAATGCGGGCCACACGCGCACGCACACGCAACGGAACAACCAGCGGACTGCAAGGAAAATATCGCCACATGGCGCTGCAGGGCACTTTTCACTTCTTCGCTTTTCCCACAACAACACCTCGTGAGACCTGGCAATAAATAAAAACGCGGTACGGCAGGTGGCACAGCACAGAGACCACAACAGACGACGCACACACACTCATGAGGAAGAACCGCTTCACCACAGGCGTCAAGAGGGAGAAAGACGAACATTGCCAGCCCAGGCTTCACCATCACAGGAAGGGTGCGAACGGCAAGCACAACAACACACCACAGTGAAGGGGAAGAAGGGAGCGCACTTGCAAAGAAAAGCGATGATCCACCAACACCGGTCCCCGAGCATCCGGTCCACTGGAAGGAGGCAAACCAACACGCAAACACATACACCCAAGCAAAAAACGGCGCTCTCTAGTGGCCCTGTCAAGTCACTGCGTCTGCTTCACACCACGAGGTGCCTACAGCTCATGTCCTACTGTGTCGCCATGGCGCCAACACGAGCAAAGAGTGAGAGAAACAACAACAAAAAAGATAAGTAAATCAACTCTATCAAAGAAAAGGATGAAAGGCGGGGGCATGGGTTGGAAGAAACGAGGACCGAGAAGCACAGGGCGACGCCAAGAAAGTGGCCGAAACAGAGTCGGGCGGTGCAGTCAGAAATGCCACTAGCAGAAAAAGAAAAAACTGCCAGGCACACCAAATGTACAATAAATGAACATTGCTCCACGGTTCCACGGCAAGCGCGTGTCTCCGAAAAGTGAAGCCACGTTCGGTGCACCTGAGCTTTGCAGCAGCGTGAGCCCAAACCGCGTTCCACGAAGTGGCAAAAGGCAAGCAGGAGAGACAGGCACTAATCAACTAAGAGGCCAACGCAAAAAAAAACATACTCATCGTGAAAACCACAGAGAGGCAGGCAACTGGACGCCAATGCGCACTCCACAGCGCCTTTCCATCCGCCGTTTTCCTCGACGACGCCGTCATTTTTTCCTCGTCCTCGTCCTCCTCCTCCTCGTCGTCGTCGGAGCGGATGTCCGTGAGCGGGCCACCAAAAATCATTTGCACCGCCAGCCTCACAATCAGCGAAAACCNGTACACTTGCAGCCCCTGCAGCACCACCTGCAGGA
>NW_021706220.1:0-3895 GCF_003719475.1 Trypanosoma rangeli
ATGTTGTTGTTGTTGTTGTTTATTCCCCCCCACCCACCCCACCCGTTTTTTTTTTTGTCTTTGTCTTCTCATCCTTATCCTTCATCCTTACCTCTTGAATCACGTTATGATATACATGTCAATGTACATAGAGACGTGGTACATACACGTACATGAAAAATGCGTTGAATTGAAGTCGTGGTGCCCCGCGAATTAACAAACCGTCAAGCGCATAAGCGCATGCGTGTGTGTGCGTGGATGGGAAGAAGAAAAAGAAGACCAGAAGGCTACGTTGTTGGGTCGCACAAAGGCGATGGACCGCGTCGTCCCTTCTTGACGTCGTGCATTAGGGGTAATTTGCGGCATAGCGAAGTTCACCATCCCACGCAGATGTAACTGGAGACGGGACGTACGTCTGCAACGGCATCATTGAAATGTTACGTTGGTACATGATATGTTCTGCCACCCCCGGCGGGGGTATAAGCTGTGAGATGGGTGCTGAGGGCATGACGTGCTGCTGCGGTTGTCGTAGTTGCTGTGGCGCCAGCTGTGGTAGATGCAGCACCGGGTGCTGCATAAACTCCATTGGGTATGGCGGCGTGATCCCACCGCTACTAGTTCCATTGGGAAAGGGAGTAAAAGGTGTCATGGCAGCGGAGGGCACAACAAAGGACCGTGGTGGCGCCATCATCGGAGTATAGGACTGGCTTTGCGGCGACACAGATAACCGTTGCAAGTAGGGCACCAGTGAATGAATAAAATTGCACGCTTCCCCCAAATTACACATTTTATTAAACTGAAAATGAGCACAGTGGCGTGCCTTGACGTTAACGCCTACATTCTCACAACCAGCGGTGTCCGCGGCGGCCGCATCCTTTGCCTTGTTGGCCCCAGAGTGAAGCAGCACGCTATAGACATTCGACGCACCCACGGTGCGAAGGATCATCTCTGATGGTATAAACTGCGGCACATTTTTCCCCTGATTTGGCGGGTAAACCTGAAAAACGGTACCATGCGGCATTGTTGGATACCGGTTGCCGTTCTTCCCCCCGCGCAGCTCCTCCGGAAACACCTCAAACCCCTCCACCGCGGCGGCGCTTATGGCGTTTTCATTGACATGCACAAAGTTTGGTGAGGGTATCGAGTGGGTGTGGATGTATGGGCAATTTGTCCCGCGGGTGCAGCGTCGGTTCAGATAGCGCTTGCATAACTGAAACCGAAACCGCGACTGTGTCCCGTGAGATTCATTCATTTTTAGATACTCTAACGACCCATGCGTCACCACAATTTCCGTGCTTTCAATGAGGTAATGGTTATGAATGCCAGAGTCGTAAACAGAGAAGGTGCAGCCTGGGAAACACATCACCTCCTTGCTTGGGTCCGCCAGCATAAGCTGTTCCAGCAAAGCCCAGTCAATTGTTTGCCGTGCATTCGTCTGCTGGGATTCTGGCAGCGGCGGCGGCTGGCCCGCCATGGTCTCGTGCGTCGTTGTTGTGGTGGCTTGCAGGCTTGGGTTATCGTCCGCCCCTTCCGTCGCCGCCAGACCATCACCTGTTGACATGGCCGACTCCGTTGCGGTGGACCGGGAAAGAGATCGTAGATCCTCACTCGGTGCTTCCACTTTCACGTCGTCAAGCTCGGCCAAATTCAGCGACGCATTCACCTCATTCGGGCGCAGCGTGACGTTGTACGCCTCAATTTCATCATCATCATCAAAGCAAATCAGTCTGGAGTTACCAGTGATGTCGTGGTCATTCAGCGCCTCTTTGCTCTGGGGAGTGGCAGACCGCACCTCCCCGAGACCCCAAAACTTAAAAGGGGTAGCATTCGTACCACTCGCGCTATGCTGAGGTAAATTGGAAGAGTGCGTGAAAAAATCACCTGTAAACGACATGTGCGCCGAGAAGTGGTCCATCGTTGATCGCTGTGAAACGGCAAGCTCTGGGTCCGTCTCAGAACTGCAGAAGGGTCGGTACGTGGCAGCATCCTCTAGAAGCGGAAAGTTGTGTCCGTTTGGTGAGCGGGATAGTGCCAGAATATCCTGCACCCCAGCGAAGCTCCCGCTCACCGTGGTAGAGGATTGGCCCGAATGGTGTGAGTAGGTGCGAGGATCCACCTCGGACATGTACTGCGGCGGGTGTACATCGAAGTAATGATGATTTGGCTGTGCACTCGTCAAAGACCTGGAAAGAACGGGCGCCGCATAGGCGTCAGATGTGTGCCCTAACCCAGAAATCCGTCCAGCGTGTTGCATACTATTCGCCCGAGTGAGCCTCGGTCCAAGGTGTACGTTGCGCCAATGAGTACGACCACCAACCGACCCATGGTGATGCTGCAAATGCTGCAGTTGGGGCTGGGGCTCCACTAAGAGATCATCACTTCTAGAGGGCGCTGTGGAACGAGACATGCACATGACAAGTTCTTCATCGTACCGCGCCTCTCCATCGCAAAGTAAACCGTTGTGAACCGAAGCATCTGGAGTGGTCGTACAATAACTCTTCTGGCGGCCATGCTTTCCGTTTCCCATCACGTTGATGGCGCTACGCGTGCAGACCTTGATGGAGGGCGCATCCGTAATGTCGTCATTGGTGGCTGAGCCATCGGTGGCGTCGTTCGCGGTTGTGCTACCCTTTCTGGAATGCGTGCTCAGACACGGACTCTGGCGATGAGTGGTACTGGGTACGAGCGTCATAGGGGAGCAGGGGGAGACGCCGTAGGGGTTGTGGCGCCACAACACTGGCGACAGGGTGCTATCCTGCGGGGTGGCGGGGTGGTTCGGCAAGACGCCATCCACAAGACCGTGCTGCGGGCGCTGCACGGTCTTGCCGGGATCGAGGTAGTCACTGCCGGTGCTGGCGTTCATGCTAAAAGGCTTTTCGCCGTTCCCCGGCGTTTTTGAGCCCGTCAACTCCCCCCGCTCCCCCACGACAGTGTGGTGACAATTTAACAGGGCTTTTGACGGCGGCGCAGCGTCACTCCATGCGCCCACCGACTCCGTCCCTCGCACTGGCATCATCGTCAACTGCGCCACCACGGCCGCTTCCACCGTGGGGCTTGAAGACATCCCCAACGCGAGACCCTCACAAATCGTTGCGGTGAGACGCAGAAAAGGGGAGCTTGCCTCGCAAAGTTGTAAAAACAAAAAAAAAAGAACGTGCAACCGAGAGAATCCGTCCTCACGCCAACTGTCAGCAGCGTGCGCACCCTATTCTCGTCTCACACTTGTGTTTTTCTCTTTGTTATTTCCTCCTCAGTCTCACTGTCGGCCAATCGGCACGGCCCGGGCAAGACGCACGCACGCACGCACGCACGCAGAGAGAAAGAAGAGATAGATAGATAGAGAGAGAGAGAGAGAGAGAGACTCAAGGGAGCGTCAGGTGCGGATGCGTGTGATGTGGGGAACGGTGCCAGAGAAGAATGCAGAAGCGGATCAAATTGTATGCCCTCTTGCTTTTGTATTTTCCTCAGATTGTTCTGGTTGCTGCTGCTGCTGTTTTATCAGATCGCTGCAAACTTCTGCGCCTCACCCAAAAGGTCTTGAAGGCAGTTGTTGCCAACCCGCCTTGTCGCCCGCCTCTTCTTGGGGAAGCTGCGCTGCTGGCTGTGTGTGTGTGTGTGTGTGTGTGTGTGTGTGTGTGTGGCCTGCGGCCTGCAACTGTGCAGGCGGCCACGAAGACTTGAGATGGAGGCTTTTTTTTGTTGTTGCTGTTTCTCTCACTCCCTCCGTTTTCCTTTTTTTCTTTTCTTCTTAGTTTTTGTGTTTGCCTCTGCGCTGTACAACCAACGTTGAACGCAATGTTTCTGTTTTTCTCCACGCCTGCGGTGCAAAGCTGTGGCGGGTGTTTTCCTCCTTTTTTTTGTTTTGGGTTTTTTTTGTTGTTGTTTTATTGATGTTGTTGCTGTTGTTTTATGTTTG
>NW_021706220.1:3920-11884 GCF_003719475.1 Trypanosoma rangeli
GTATTTTCCTCAGATTGTTCTGGTTGCTGCTGCTGCTGTTTTATCCGCTCGCTGCAAACTTCTGCGCCTCACCCAAAAGGTCTTGAAGGCAGTTGTTGCCAACCCGCCTTGTCGCCCGCCTCTTCTTGGGGAAGCTGCGCCGCTGGCTGTGTGTGTGTGTGTGTGTGTGTGTGTGTGTGTGTGTGGCCTGCGGCCTGCAACTGTGCAGGCGGCCACGAAGACTTGAGATGGTAGGCTTTTTTTTTGTTGTTGCTGTTTCTCTCACTCCCTCCGTTTTCCTTTTTTTCTTTTCTTCTTAGTTTTTGTGTTTGCCTCTGCGCTGTACAACCAACGTTGAACGCAATGTTTCTGTTTTTCTCCACGCCTGCGGTGCAAAGCTGTGGCGGGTGTTTTCCTCCTTTTTTTTTGTTTTGGGTTTTTTTTTGTTGTTGTTTTATTGATGTTGTTGCTGCTTCCCCACCGCCTCCTCCTCTCCTCGTCACACCTCCCTCTTCCTCCTTTTATCGTGGGTATGAAGCTGACAGGTGTAAAACGAGACGAGAAGGAAGAAGAAGACAAAAAAAAAAAAAGGGAGGGAGGGAGGGAGGGAGAAAACAAAAGCAAGAAGCAAAAAAAGAAATTAGTTACGGAGATCGATGCCTACTTGTCTAAAATAGAAAAAAAAAACGCGGATGTATTCCTGCTATGTGACTCCTTCCTGCAGGGTGCATCAGGCGTGAAATAAAATCAGAAGAAAAGAAGTGTGCTGACGCCGTAGTGGTACGTGGAAGGAGGAGGAGGAGGGGGAAAAAAGGGGGGAAAAGAGGGGCACACAAACACACAAACAAATTATCACCGCGTTGTGCCTCCCTCCACGCATATGTGGGTGGGTGGGTGCAAAGGGCCACGCACGCCCCTGCTCACGCACACACGCAAGAAATAAGAAGACGAAGTGAGGGAAGGCGGAGTAGAGGAGGACAGCCTCTCGAAAATAAAAACAAAAGATGACAAGCGCAAAGAAAAAAAAAAACTGCACCGACAGCGACCAAAGCGGAACTGCTTTCACAAACATAAAAGGAAAGAAAACAGCGAAACAAACGGGTTGTGCGAAGTGACACAATTACACACGCCCTCACAGCAGTCCTCGAAAGAGCGATAAGGCAAAGAAACAGTTCCATCACCGCTTAAATTATGTCATGACACCTCCCGCTGCTTGACGCTCCTTCACCGTCTGTAACAAGTTGCGAAGTCGCATTTTCATCTCTGTTGAAAAGCGTGGTTCCTTCTGGAGAGCCGTTACAAGCCCTGTGGCCTCCTCCTCCCCCACCAACGGCTGCAGTACGTTGTAAAGAAGTACACAAAGGGATGAGTCGACTGATCCTAAGCGATTCATCAACGCCTTCAGCAGCAACCCGGCTTCACCAATAAGTAGGAAGTTCTTCGCGTCTCTCACATCAAAGGCAGGGAGCAGAAAACGATGTAGGATCGCCGGTACAACCTCGTTCAAGACGAACGAGAGCCAAGCTTCACCACTATCGTCGCACACATTCGTTTCTCCCTTGCGGACGGGGTTAGTAGTGCTACGATTGCTATTATTGTTATTTAGCCTTTCATCCCCGTCATGGCCCGTGTCGTGGTGCGCCGCCCCTTCCTCCTCCCACCCCGCGGAGGTGATGGCTGTCGTGATCTGCAAAGCCAGCTTGGGCAGCTCCGTCTCACCGGAAAGCTGCACCGCCGCCAACAACTGTGTGAGCAGCGGGATGAGGTCAGCAGGAGGGAGCGATACTATCAGAGAGACGCACCCAGCCTGCGCCGCACCCTGGAGAAGAGCAAACAGTTGGCGGTACGCCCCACGCTTCTCTCGGGTGCTCTCCGACACAATTCCCATCTCCTCGGATGACATCGTCAACTCCCCAACAGATGCCACTTTGTTAAGCGCAAGTGGCAGTGTGCGGGACAGCAGAGCCATGGCCTGGCCGCCGCTGCGGTGAACAAACTGCAAGAGCAAACGCAGCAGCTTCGTCAGCTCTGGCACGGCCTCCATCCACGTCAGCCAGTTCGCAGCATAGGCAGTGAAATAGGCCTCTATGAACTCAAACGGCAAAATGTGTATCATTTGAGTGAAGTAATGCGCCGCCCGGTCCCGAACTGCTGCGGATGTGTGCCACATACTCACAGCATTCATCACATCGTATGTAGTGCTATGGAATATCTTTACCGTCAACGTATCCACAGTCGTCCCACTGTGACCACTGTGCTGACTGGTCGTATCCCCACCACCTCCACTGCTAGCTCTAAGCCCCTTGGCTAACGCGGTTAAAAAGGAAATGTTATCCGCCACCGCCTCGGAGCATGCGGCTTCCCCGGCACTTACACGATGGGGAGACGCAGGGGACGCCACGCCACGCAGGCCCTGTAGCATCGTTTCTATGATACGCACAATCATCGCATCCTCATCCACCGCACCTGTCAATGTGGGTGAGTTAACACTCAGCAAGTTTCCCACAGCCTCGTACAACTCCCGACGGTCGCTCGGCTGCAACATACTGGAGGCAAATATATTCTGCATGGCGTTGACAATATCCTTCCTGTGTGGCGGCAGATTTGTTTTGAGCAGCTGCACAAGGTGTCCAAAGAGGTAGCAGACCCGCGCGCGGACACGGGGATGCCGATTGGTGACACCGTTTGGAAGCAGGAGAAGGCGATGTAAAAGCAGTGGAATCCACTCCTTGTGGTAAATGAAGAAGGTGTAGTAGCGATCCATAACCTCAAAGTAGCTGAGATGAACCACGGCGCACGGGCACTGGGCAATGCCTTCAGAAGCTAAAACGACGCTAACAATCTGGGAAAACTCATTTTCAACATCTTGCAGCTTTTCCATGCGAACCGACTCCCCGAGTTCATACAAGTAACGCAGTGCCGCCTCAATCCCCTCGGCACCTGAGTTATTTACCCCACACTCACCTCCACGAGAAGCGTGCTCGCCACGCTGAGAGTTGTCCTGGTAGTCTTCACCGTTACCGGAGCCCACTGTGCCATTCAAACCTTGTTCTCCACCACCGGGGGCGGCCGCCTGCGCAATACACACCCGCAAATGCTGCAGCACGATGGCTGGGTAGCGCCGGAAGAGGAGGCGAATAAGGTTGTGAAGTTGCTTGCGTTGATCAATAACGTCATCCAGCCAGATTTGATCCTCCGCCTCCGCCAGCCCTTGAATAAGGCTGTGACTGTACAGCCTGAGCAGGATCTCCGCCGCCTGCGTCTCGCGCAGCGCAGGGGATTTGATGTAGTTCTGCACAAACGGCAGGAGGGCGCTGCTCACATCACTGTGGTTAATGCTCAGCAAGCGCAGCAGCTGCGACAGAATTGTGTCCAGTGCCGCCCGTATATTATCAATGCAATCCACTGACAGGGCCCCATCAGATTGCGGCGGTGTTTCCACCTTGTCAACGTGGCCGCCGCCATCGCCACTGCCACTGCCACTGCCACTGCTGCCACTACCCTTCTTCTCAGCAGCGGGGGCGGCGACGGAGACGTGTTCAAAGAGGTATAAAAACTGCTCCGCAACCGCCCGGGTAAGCCGTGACACAACCTCGAGAAAGTTCACATCCTCCTCCGTCTCTGGGGGCACCTGCAGCAGGCTAATGATGCGCGACAGGGCGTCAACAATGTTGAGCGTGCACAGCGCGTCCAGCTTTACCACCGGAAGTTGTTTCTTCTCCACAAGACTAAAGAGGCACTCGCACGCGGCACACCGCACGGCAGGAGCTGTGACTAGAAAGTACAGCAAGTTAATCCACTCGGCGGTGAGGAAGAGGGAAAAATCAACCCACTCAATGTACGTCTGCGCAACCGTCAAACAAATATTGGCAATCTCAGGTGCCCGAATACGACAATCGCAGAGTATGGCGTACCACGTCGCCACCGCACGTGGCATGACGTGCTCACGCATCGCATCCTTCAGCTCCATATCCCGCACCCGTAATTCACGACACCGGTCCGTCTGCGCCCGCACTGAAACCACACGCTCATCAATGTACTCAAATAGCCGCAGCACATACACCGTCGCCGCATCACTTGCATGCGGCAGAATGTCACGACGGTCAAGAAGCTCAAAGGCGTCGTCAAAAAACGAGGTCCAGCGCGATGGAAAAAATTCCTGCAGCCCCACCACCATCATCTGTGCGTGCTTGTTGGTAAGAAAGTCCATCGGCTGCCGCTGCACGGTGGAGGAGGAAAACAAGTAGCGGTAGATGAACGAGAAAAGGGTGCGGTAGAGCTCCTCCGCCTGGGCGTCGTTGATGCTGCACGCGAGGCGCGGCAGGTGGTGCATAATGGTGTTAAAGGCCCAAAAGCAGCGGAGGTCGTGCACCGGCTCGTTGCTGATAATGTGAAAGGACAAATTCAGTCCGTCCGCGGCGTCGCGGAGCGCCATGAGGTACTGCTCCGCCTCTAACCGCGCCTGCTGCGTCACGTCCGGGAGGTACATGTGCGTCAGCTCCATCGCCCGCGTGAAGTAATTCGTCGAAGTCGGTGACGTCATCGCCGTCTCCGCGTTGCCCCTCGTGGTAAAACTCCGCTTTTTATTAGTTAATTGTTCCTCCCGTCCTTGTTGCGGTCGCTCCCTCCTCCTTCTCCCTCTCGACTCGTCAGTTTGTTGTTTTAATCGTCCCCACCCCTTTCGTTTTCTTGTTTGTGATTATTATTCCCTTTTGTCACCCCCTCAGGATTCGCCTTGACAAAACAAATCCTCTCACACAGAACTCACACGCTCCCACACCCGCGCGCTCTCCGCTTCCTACACGATGCGTGCGGCAGGAAGGATGAGAGGTGTGTGTGCAGGTGTCGTGTGTCTCGCTCCCGCCCGCAGTTAGTGGGGGGGTGGAAGCAAAGTCCACACCGCAGCAGCTCTGGTACGAAAGAAAGAAACACACACACACACACACAAAACAAAACAAAAAGAGAAGGAAAGGAAGGTAGCAGTAAGGGTCCAGGAGGAAAAGGTGCGTCTGCAGCCAACGTCGTCGTCCCCGCTCACTCGCGCAGAGGCAACGTTGGGTTCCCGCTACACGCAAAAAAAAAAAGGAGGAGGAGGAGGGGGCTGATGCGGGTCGTAGGAGATCTTCGGGAAGAAAACACCAGAAAAAACTCTGCGAGAATGAAGCCGTGAAAAATAAAATGAACCCCCCACATTGGCACCGTCGCCAGGGCACTGGAGTCCAAGATGTGCGTATCGTTTCGTTATTCATGTGGAGTCTTTGGTGCTGCATGTATGTGAGGGGGGAAGGGGAGTTTATGTTTGAAAAGCGTGAGAAAATACGCGAGTGGTGGTGGGAGGGGGGAATGTGTTACGCGAGGCAAGCGAAGAAGAGAGGAAGGGAGAAGAGGCTATAGCCACGGCGACCATCCCACAAACATTTGGGCAAGTAGCTCCGTGTTTTGGGCCATCTGCAGCAGTTTGTGCACATGCGTTGGAACACTGAGTAGCTCGCCTGACTCGTACCCCGCAATCTTTTCGGACACGTGGGAGAGCGTTCGCTCCGCGTCGGCGTAGGTCGGCTTTCGACGGCTTACGCCCAGGCCCCGCTGCCACGGTGTCGCCCTTCGCGCCGCATCCACCTCCTCCTCCTTCTCCTCCAACACAGTCATCCTATCTGCGTGAGGGTTTTGGTTTTGGCGCCCGCCGTGCTGTCTCTGCGGCGGCGGCGCCACCGTCACTGACCAGCGCGCAAGTGGGTCATGAGCGCAGGCTTCGAGAATCGTCATCAGCAACTCCTTCTGTCCACGCAAGACATGTAGTGTCCCCTCGCAATGACGACGGAACGGTCCCTCCGTCCCCTGCACGCCAAAGCCGTCCACCACGTTGCGGGTGAGACGAAACGGCACAAGCTCCGGCACCGGCAACAGCTTTCCCTGGTCGAAGGCAAAACCGAGATCAATGTGCACAAGCTCCGCCTGCCGTGTGTGCAGGAGGAGGTTGTTACCGTGACGATCCCCAAGTCCAACAATGTACCCAATCATGCTGGAGACTGAAACACTACGCGTGTAAGCTTCACGCCGCCCGAGCCATTCCTGCGGATTAAAAAAATGCTCAAGAAAGAAGTAATGCAAGGCTGGGCTAAACTCGGCGTACAGATCAAGCAGAACACTATGTTTCTGTGCTTTGCCGACCTCCTGCAGCCTCGCACGGCACTCCAGCGTTGTTGGTTCACCGGGAAAGTAACGCTCATGGGCTCCTGTGTTAAATCGTAGCCGATTTTCTGCACCACCACCAGCTGCTGCTGCTGCTGCTTCGTTGGCCCTCGGGTCACCGTTAAGGTAATGACCAAGCGGAATGGTGTCATCCACCCACTCAATGATGCCCACTGTGGGGGCAAGCGGAACCACATTGTAGGTAAAGACATGCAACCCACACGTTCGGCGATCTGTTGCAAGAAGCTGGTTTGAGAGAGAAAACACTTGTTCGATGAGGCTGTCTTGCCGCAAGTCGTCCTCGAATTTCAGCAACTGACGTATTATGCGACCATCACTTAACACACAATAGAGAGCCTTTGGGAGATTGATCCCGCCCGGGGTTGTGAAGGTGGCACCGTACCGCACAATGGTGGGGACGTACCGCAGCAGCGCCAAGGTCGTACTCGGGGAAACCACGGCAGGCAACTGCAACGTCAACGTGGGCGGTGGAATCCGCAGGTCCTGTAAATCCGGTTCCAGAATCATAAAACTCACGGGGATCCGGTGCACCGGTCGGGATTTGTTATGCACACGGTAGAACGCCAGCTGAATGTACGCCTGCGACATCCGCTCCGCCTCCTGCACAATTTGTTGCCTCCAACAGCAACGCGTCGCGTTGGCGCCCTTCTCCTTGCCGTCGTCAACGTGACCGTTTGAAGCTTTCAGCGTGTGCAGAATTTGACGCGCGAGCGTCACCTTCTTTGCATCCACCACGTGCAGCCCACCACCGGGGGCCGTGGTTGTCATGACAGGGCCGAAGTTATCGCCGTTGGCGAGAGCGAGCAGCGGCCACACGGTGTGCAGGGGGCATTCCATGGCGATGTGCAGCACCAGGCTCTCCAGGTTGGCGTCGTCCTGCGAGGTGCCGAGCTGCGCCGCGAGCTGCGAAAAGAGCGGAAGAAACTTGTGGTGTGGGACGTTTTTAATTGCCCTCTGAATGATGCCGGCGGTGACGGAAGCTGCCTCGGCCGTCTCCTTCTGACGCTGCTCATCGAGCCGCTCATCCTGCTGCAGCCACAGCGAGACAAAGGCAAAGACGGCAAGCAGACCATCCGCGTCCGCAGGACCGCTACGCTCCAGGAAGCGCGCGTAGGCGTTGAGGGCGCTGCGACGGTATAAGGCGTACATCTCCACCTCCCGCTGCCACTCACCCTCCTCGCGTGTCGTCTCCACCGCCAGTGTGTAAATACGCCGCTGCAGCAGCTTACGCTCCTCCTCACTGAGTTTGTCGGACATCTTCCGCTGCTGCTCCAGTTCCAAGCGGATGCGGCGGGAGGCCTCAATACTTTCCTGAAGTTTGCGGTACTCCTCGCTCTGCAGGCGTACCGTGATGTCGCGCACCAAAGCGTGACACAGACGGGCCAGCTGCAGGCAACACACACCGCTGCGATCGTTCTTGACAGACGACAAAAGAAAAGGATCGCGTACAAGTTGCGAAAGCGGCACAAGCCGAGCCTCTCTGACCCATACGACAAGCTGATGCACCACCGCCGGCATCTGCGACGCATTCGCCGGCATCGGGAAGGGCAATCCATGCCCCACCGCAGTGGCAGCCAACGGAGTCTGCTCCGTGTTCTGAAGAATCGCAATCGCACGATGCGGCCGGCCACTCACAAACTCTGCACGTGCCTGTACAAGTGCGAGAAAGGCCATGGCAGGTAACTCCTGTGCGGTGGTCAAGTTTTCAAACATTGTACCACCTTGAGGTGAAGGAACGCGCTGCTGCTGCTGCTGCGGCTGCTGCCGCAGCC
>NW_021706221.1:0-11839 GCF_003719475.1 Trypanosoma rangeli
GCTTCCACTCTACTTGAGAGGAATGAAACGAGAGGAGTGCGTGGCACCAACACCAGGACGACCGTGCATGACGGGCTTGTACGTCATGGAGAACTCGCCAAGGTAGTGTCCAATCATCTCACCCTTAATCTCCACCGCGTTGAACTGACGGCCGTTGTAGATACCGACCACGGAGCCCACCATTTCGGGTGTGATGACAACATCACGAAGGTGCGTCTTCACAGCCCTTGGCTTCTCACCAGCCCTCACGTCCTTCTTCGCCTCGCGCAGGCGCTTCAGCAGCACGGGAGCACGAATGTCAGCGTGGCGGTTCATGTGACGACGGGCGCGAGCATGAACCAGGGTCTTGAACTCCTCCTCGGAGAGGGCCAACAGTGGGTCAATCTCAAGTCCACGGTACGTGAACTTGTGGAATGTACGCTCCTTCTTGAGCTGCTCGTAGCGCTCCTGGGTGATGTTAGCCGTCATACTGCCCTTGTAGGATGCTATTTGGAATATTTTTTATTTTGTGTTAGGTACGATGTACAAGGAATATGAAGAAAAACCAAAAAGAAAAAAAAAACATGCAAACGATTCTGTGAGTGTTTATACAGAAAAACCATTAGATAATCGCAAGAATGAGCCAACTGGGTGTGTTTCTAGGAATGTGCATTAATAGCATGTTTTCATTTTACCGACCGAGTCCATATCAAAGTGTGGGTTTTATTGTTTGAGGCAAATAAACGTCTATGATTCATGATGATTTGTATAATTTCTAGGACATTTATAAATCAAAATATTATACCTCACCCTTCGAGTGTAGTCACGGTGTGCGGTGGTACTACACGGTTATTAAGCCCATTTGAGGAAAAACAAAAAAAATCGTAATGACCTTATTGTTTGCTATTCCTCTGCTTCTTACGTACCGTGCAAAAGTAAGCAGTCATCATGATTTAAAAAACAAAAAAAATGCAGTGAGTTAAAGATAAGAACAAAACATTTAAAAAGGAATAATAATAATAACGGCCAAAAAAAGAAAAAAAAAATTCCAACACCCCGCCAATAATACTCCAAAGACCAGCAACACATCACCAGAACATTGAAGGCATGTGACGCGAGTACCCATCATTTAAGGACCAGGTGTACAACACCACAAATATGAGTTCGGACGCCCGTAACCAAATCCAATTAAGCCACATTTTACATGCTAGCAAGAGAACAGAAGTAAGGGCACACATAAGGGAATACAAGCAATCACACAACTAAGTCAGATTCAACAACTGCCACATATATATATATATATATGCATTAATAACTATAACAAAAACTATAATAATCCATATCTCATGCTTGAAATAGGAAATTTACTGACGTTTAATGCCAGAAAAACCACTAAATAAAGTTGCCTGAGATATCAAAAAGGGGCCCATGGTATATCTGATGCAACGTTTTAACCATATGCAAAGCCCCCCCCCCCAAAAAAAAAAAAACGCACTTGTCACAAGAACAGTGGGAAATGCAAAGGGCCGGCGTCAACAAACCCTCAACCCCAACCGAAAAAAACACAAACAAAAGCAACTATTTCCCTAAAATGACTCCCCTTACTCCGTTGCGCGAGTAAAAACAATAAAAAAAGGGGGGCGACTCTGCCGATCCCGTGCTCGCCTGCCAATGATCCCTCGGAGGCTGCTCCCCCGCCCTTGCTTGGCTCCGCGGGGGCTGGAGCGCCGGTGGCGTTCCTCACAGCCCCTCTCGCCGGCGCCCGCCGTCTTATTTACTACCTTCGTGTCTTCGGTCGGAGAGGGCAAAGCAAAACAAGACAAAAGAGGCAGGTAGGCAGCGGCGAACAGTTCTGCCGAGCTGGCGGCGTTGTTGTTTACATTTTAATTATTATCCCCCCGTTTTCGTTTCGGCGCGCCCAGGCGTGCCTCCCCTGTGGGACCGCGGCACAAAAGAAAAGGACGAAATAATAATAATAATCCGCGATGGCGGTGGGTGGGGTGACCTCCCGTTATTTTGAGGCCGACTCGTCAAGACGCCAAACCCGCTCAACAGCACCAAGGTACTCGCGCATTAGGCTATCAATGGTGTCGTCACTGCCTTTTTGTGTTTTAGCTTTCGCTTCGCCGTGGTTGACGGCCTCGTCGGGTTGTGTGAAAAACCGCATCCCCAACTCCTTTTGTGTGGGCTTCCCCATCCAGTCGTCGGCGTCGTTCGACCGCAGCGCACCCAGCAACTGCCCAATTTTGTCTTCTAGTGACGGCGATGGCGTCTGTAGTTCTCCCTTGGTGGCGGCCTCCGCTTTCCCGTGTTCGGCCGGGCTCGCCTCTTGGCCATCCATTGCTTCCAACAAAGCCCTCATATCCGCCACGAGTTCTTTTTCCGTCATGTCGGCGCACGCGAGAATACGCACACACACACACACGAAAAAAAGAAATTCCTCTGTCTATTTGCTGTGTTTGCTGCGGGTGCCACCTTGACCAAGTTTATGCCTCTTCCCTTTCCTGCTTTTTGTGTCCGCCGTCGTAATCCGAACGGAGCGCGGTTAGGTTATATTATGGGTATCATAACATTAAACAAGGAGTAAAACAACACAAAACAAAAAAATACACAAAAGCACAGGCGTAATACCGAGGACAAAACAATATACGTATATCCCCCACAACCACCACCGCCAAAAGAAAAATAAAAATAAAATAATAATAATATTTTTGTTTAAAACTTGCAACGCGATGCCCAAAGTGAATTTTCACAGGTTCAAAACGGCGCAAACACATATCTGGTTTATGTAGGTAGGCGTGTGCTTGTCTATTGTTAAAGCCCGTCCAGTTGAACAACGCATGTGACGGATCCCTAAAGCACATGGAATGAACAGCAACAGCATCGCCTTCACAGCAATCTGCTTATTTTGCCCCTTTCTATG
This sequence comes from Trypanosoma rangeli, assembly GCF_003719475.1. Taxonomy (NCBI): domain Eukaryota; phylum Euglenozoa; class Kinetoplastea; order Trypanosomatida; family Trypanosomatidae; genus Trypanosoma; species Trypanosoma rangeli. Next base: position 2,903 of record NW_021706221.1, read on the forward strand.
AGTCTCTCCCATATCACCTCTTCTTCCCCATTTATCGTATGTTTTGCAAAAACAAACAAACAAACAAACAAAATCACCTTCTATCCGCGTCCGCCTACTTCCTTTCATTCTGAGGCAGGAATGCACCAAGGCAAGAGGACGCGTTGCCATCCCGGTGCGCAGACAGACGTACACACGCAGACATAAACAAACAAAGACAAAATCATGAGAAATAAAGGAGAGAGAAATTGTCCTCTATGAGGGATGCGAGTTTAAAAGGTCAGATGTGATGAGAAGGGCGGGTGTGCACGATAACGGTGGGAAAATGAATCCTTCCCACCACCTCTTCCAATCCTCATGAGTCAGGGAGAAGTGCAGTAACAAGAGACAAAGGACTACTTTGTAAGTGGTCGAAGGAGAAGTGAGATTTTGTTCGTCTTCTTAATAGACTCCAACGCCTTGGCTCGCAGCGCCTTGCTTGCTGTCGTGAGATCCGTCCCGTTCACCCCATCCACAAGCCAGTGTATACGGCCATCCATGTCCGGTCGCAACGACTTCAAAAACGGATGCGTCTTCAGGGAGGCCGAAATGGGTGGAAGGCGTGTGAGCACCAAGTTGTCTGGGCCCAAAAAAACTTTCATGTCCCATGGTGTCTTCAAATCCGGGCGACGCAACTCCATGTGAGAGCCGTCAAACCGATCTAAAGTAACTGCGTTTTCAAAGGTAAGCGGAGGGGCGTTATTAAGTTCAACTGCGGACACCGATGGGACATTGCTGCTAGCTGCCTGGGCTTCTTCAACTGCCGCAGCTGACTGTAATGCCGCTGGTGTTACCGGCTTCTTGAGTTGCGTTTTCTTCTCCACCTCCGCCGCCAACTTTGAATGGGACTGTATATTTACAAGCGGTGTCTCCAGCACTCCTTGCTCCTTTGCGACCTTCTCAAAAGGAGTTGCCTTGACGTTCATCGCCTCCGTCACCTCCTTCTTCTCACTCTGACTCTTCATTTCTTGCCGTTTCTTCCTTTTTTCTTCCTTGGCCTTCCTCTTAGCTTCTCGCAGAGCCCTTTGCGAGAGCTTTTTCTTTCTGCCACGCGCACCCTTTTTGAAAGCCACCTCACCATGAGGCTGGCCCTTCTTCTTGGGCAGTGACGTCCCCTCCAGCTCCAGCTCCAGCTCCGGCACAGCTGTGGGAGCCTCCTTCACCTCCTCTGGTAGTTCCGATTCCCGCATTGCATCCTCCTCCGCGTTTAACTTCTTCGGGCGACCCTTCTTCTTGGGCAGTGACGCCCCCTCCGCTTCATTAACCTCCGGTAGGGGTTCGTCCGGGTGAATGTTGTGCTCCTCCAATAGTGCTCGGTGTTGGGCCACTTCAGCTTCCTCATCCTCCGCTATTTCACGTTCTTCGTGGGAAACTGCCGCACCTGGTACAGCCTCCAGCGCCTCTTCTGTTTGCCACCTTGCTTCTATCGCTTCAACTTCTTGTTTGGTGGTTGCATCTGACACAAGCTTCTCCACATCGCTCACAACCCGCAGCCGCAGTACCAGGTACAAGGAACTGCGAATCACGTCCATAATAAGGTCACCATGCGTCGCGTCGCACCCATTAACTTGCATAATGACTAGATGTCCGCAATGAGTAGAGAGAAACTTTTTGGCCGCCTTGGAAAGCGGCAGAGACGCGGCAAATCCCTCCAGAAGAAAGACGCTCTCGGCATGCACCTGCATCTGAAGTTGCCACTGCACGTCGGTGGATGGCCGCTTCAAAATGAGTGCTGCTTGCTGTCCAGCAGCGTCTTCCCCTCCCTGTGGGATGATATCAAACGCAATTTCCTGTGGCTCACCCAGTGTTGTCACCTTTGCCACACGTAGTGAAATAACACAACCTGACTGCTGAAGTGTCTTTCGTATATTTTCTAAACGAACGGCCTTTGTGTTGGCGCGGGCCAACTCTGCGTCCTCGTTCCCCTCCGTTTCCTCTCCCTCGGCACCGTCAATGTGAGTGTCGTCGATGTCAAAAATAGGCAGACCCGTCTTTCTTTGCTGAAGAGCATGATACAACGCACCCCCTGCAGCCGTGGCGTTTCGCAGTGCATTTTCCACACCAACCAAGGCGCCTGATGCATTTAGCATTATACCCCACTTGGAGGCAGCATTCGTGCGCTCAATCACAATCCTGCCAGTCAGAGGATCATACAAGGTCACTTTAGCGAATAACTTCTCTGCCGCCTGCGGCTCCTGGTAAAGCGTCGGTGTGGAATGGACTGCCATTAGGCCAAGACGTTCCGGCTGCATCATAAGCACCCAACCTAAAAGATTGTAATATGACTCAACCGTGAGCACCGCCGTTGTCTCATCCACCGTGGCGCTGCTTGGCAGTGGGGTGATGCCATTTTCATTGAAAGGCGTGTTGATGGCCTCAAACGCCGTCACCAACGCCCCTCGAAGTTGCATAAGATCCTGTGTGTTCTTTCTTGTGGCTTCCAGGGCGAGATTTCTCTCCTTTGTACGTGACTTCTCTATGTGAGACTGCCCCTCCAATGTCAGCCTTGCTTCAAGGCGATTGCAGGCCTCCTTGTAAATATCACGCACAATACCAGTCGCGAGTACAGCTGCAAGCGAGGCCACAGCCTTAGCAGAGGCGTTTCGTTCTCCAAAAAAGCTCTCTAGTCGCGTCCCAAAACCCGTCGCCTCCTCATCCGAGCTCAGTGGCACAAGCGCATCCGTATCTCTGGACACAGCACACGAGGCATATGCAAGCATGACAGCTTTTTGTACCGCATAAAGCATTTCTTTGGGGGTAGTGCTAGTTTCCTGTTCAAGCGCATGCCGAAGTTCGCGAAGTACGACGCCCTGCACACGAGACACTTCTGAGCGGTAATGGCGGTCGTGTGCGGGATTCGACACCACCTGGCGGAGCTTCCGATCGTACAACATAAAAGGGGCCATCAGTCGCGCCTTGAAGGCCATGACGGTCGCTGCAGTAGCAACGTCCGAGGTTGCATCCGGTGTAATCCCCCCTTGTATCTCGCCAACCGAGTCCTCCGAGGCCATGGCGGAAGATGCAGGGCGCCCACCGGATTTCTTGGATCGATACATCGCTGCCAAAGAAAATCTGATGACTGGCAAATAATATGTTTTCCCTTGCTTTAGTTAACCAAAGAAGCGACACTTTAAGAGGTTGAAAAACAAAAAGTAACCATGAAACAAAAAGGACAAAACACAAAGAAAATCAACGGACAGGTGGATGCGTGGAGAGAGCCAACATAAAAAGAAAGGAGCTGTGACGAGGCGAGAAGAAAATGAGAAGGTGAAGTAGATGTGGTTAAGCGTGTGGGTATAAATGTGCCGACACCAATGAAAAGGGCAGCGGTGGGGAATACAACTCGATATCCGTCATCCACAACGGGTGAACCCCACCATCTCACACCGGATCCATTGTGAGCCAAGCATTACCTTTCAGCTCATTATTATTCCTCCTTCTGTAACCTTCATTTTCTTTCTTCTTCCCTATCCACACTCCCCCCCTCCTTTTTTTCCCCCGTTTTACCTTCTGAATCGTATCATTTTAGTCCTGCTCCTCTGCGCTTTTACGTGTACCTACCTCACAACTGCGTTCGTGACATCGGGAACCCTTATTACCCCATTAGCGTGCTGTGCGGGGACATCTCGCCAATGCAGAACGCCCTCATGGTCGGTGTGAAGGAACCCAATCAGCCCACTCATGACATTGCCAGACAATTGTTTCATTTCTTCTGGCGCATCCGCATTAAAAGCGTCGGCAAACATGATGCGATCGCCGGGTTTGGCCCCTTCCGGTGGACGAACGAGGCGGAGTGTGTCTGTCTTGGATGCACAAAGCACCATGCCCTCTGAAGTAATGCCCTTAAGTGGCTTCGGTTTCATGTTGCATACGATGAGGCATAGGGACCCCTCCAATTCCTCCGCCTTGTAGTGTTCCACGAGACCAGAGACGATTGTCCGCTTCTCTGAACCAAGATCCATCTCTTCCACGTAGAGACGATCGGCGTCTGGGTGCCGCTCGACCTTGTTGAAGCGCCCAACACGAATGCTAAGCCGGTTAGGACCAAGTGCAGCGTCCGCATCCTCCGATTCGCTCTTCTTCTGTGCATTACCCTCTTGCGCCCCAGACGATGTCGCGGAAGTAGAACTCTTGGCTGTCTGCGCCAATTTTGCCTGCTTCTCCTTCTCCTTCTCCTGACGTCGGCGCAAAATTTCCTCCACTGACGGCCTTGCATACACCACTTTCTTTGCATTTGGCGCCTTGGCCGCCGCCAGCGCCTCTGCTCCAGATTTCGAAAGAATTGGGGCAAGGTACGCGTCGCTCTGCGCGTGGAGAGACCACGCCAACGTGGATGGCAGTGCCTCGGTTAACCCATTCGGGTAACCGTGAATAGCGGCATAGAGAAGAAAGTCTGCAACAGTCGCCCGTGGAGTTCCCGCCAGGAAACTCTGTTTTAGGCCAAAGCTTTCTACACAACGTTCAACCTCTGCAAAAACGTGTCTGGCAAGGGGCGTTGTTGTGCAGGAGATGGCCCGATCACTCACAACATCCGCTGAGAGAAGAAGCGCTGTGGAGACCCATTGATTGACCAACGGGCGTACTTCCGCCTCCACCCCGACAAATGCTTGTAGCTCAGCGTTTTGTGTGGTACTGCGAAGCACCGTAAGAAGAGGAAGAATGCCAACGTGGGTCATCAACCCGTCTTTTACAGCAAAGTGTTCGCCCTCTGCAATGACGTGATCGGCCGGGACGGAGAACATCTGAAGCAGACACTCTACCGCTTTGCGAAGGGGGGAATTCCCCTGAAGGATGTACTTGTGGCTCATGACTGTGTAGCGTCGCTTGATACACAACGAAGAAAAGAGCGATAACGACAACAAAAATCACAGAACAAAAAAAAAACATGACGAAGGGGTAAGACAAACATCAATGATAGTAATACATATATCCCCCATTTATGCGTGCAGTAAGTACACGGCGTGGGTATCAAAAATCCACATAGATGCTACGTAGGTGTACGTGTACGCATGTGTCTCCCTCTCCTCCGGCCCTCTCCTCTCTCCCTCTGTGTCTATTTTCGTTTCCCACCCACCCATATTTTATTACTTTTGTTTTTGCTTTTTGTTTTCGGTGGTGCTTCTGCTTCTGTGATTTCTTGTAAAATCGCGTGGCCCGCAATAACAACAACGCAAAGAACAAAAAAAAAAGGGTGTCAAACAAAAATACACAAAAAAAACACACACACGTTCCAAAACATGTCAAAGCACGACAGCGAGAGACCACGAAAATCGCCCCATAAATGTTGCAATAAAACGCGGTGCACGTAACACCGACTAAGCCAGCCGTCTGCCGCCTGGCACCAGATCGAGATTCCTGTCAGACGCTCTAGCAGTCTCGTGATGGCACAGATGCTGGATGCCCGCCGCTTGTGCTGTGGCGCGTATTCTTGTACGCCGCCACCTTCAGCCGCAGCCTGGCGATATCGTGCTTCAAGCCAGACTTAATGTTTTTCTGTTCCCACAGACTGAGCGTCGGGAGAGACGCAATGGCACTCCTCCCTGCCGTTGCTGACGAGGACGCCAAGTCAAGAAGCTCCGGTTTCACGATGTTCTTCCAGCGCAACTGGAGATCTAACGATTTCTCCCGCCCAATGAACAGCCTGTCCACAATTGTGTCACTGTCACTGAACAGTTCACGTTCTAGGCGCTGGAGGCGAATAATGGAGCCGTAGAGAGCGGCTGCGGCAGCGAGAGCTGTGACGCCGGCGGTGAGCATTGTCGTGCCGCTAATCCCGCCAACAGCAATGACCAATGCGGTCAAACCCAGCAAAGCGGAAGGTGCGAGAACGGCGATTGCTTGCTGCTGGCGATACTTCCAAACAATTGCGTTGCATACGCGCCCCGCAAGGAGGATCCGTCGTGCGCCCTCTTCGGTCTCTGTGATGAGGTTGTCGAGGCGGCGCAACGGGGCTTTCAGCAGCTCCTCCAACACCTCATTTCGTTCCCGCACAAACTCCTGCATCGCCACCACGGAGGCCCTCTCTTCCACCGAAGGCGCCGCTGCCGTCGATGATGTCTCCACTGTTGGAGCTGTTGTGATTGGAGTCCTCGACGACGACGAGGAGGTGGAGATTGCTACAGGGGTGGCCTCCAATTCCTCTGTTGCGGCAGTCTTTACTGGAATGAACGTGGTGTAGATACGCGGGATGTCTTTCATTGTCATGACCTTGCTAAGGTTCCAGCAGAGTGCCCCGTAAGACCTGCCAAAGTCTGTCGCCTTGTCAAACATGTCAACCTTGTTCATCACGAGCAGGAACTTGTGTTCAAAGCCGGCGAGGGACTTCGTCAGGACGTCCAGCGTCTCCCCAGTGGTGCCAGGGTTGGCGGGGTCAAACACAAGAAGAATGACGTCGCAGCGAGATGCAAACCATCGCGTGACCGCCAAAAAGTCATACCCACGCAGTTGCCCTTCCAACGACGTGCGGTCCTTCACGTGGATTGGGGTGTCAATCATGCCAGGCGTGTCCACAATCATCAACCCGTGTGGAACCCGCGACGTGGGCGTAAGCTGCCGCGTCTTAAGTTTGAAACGGTGCACAAAATGCATTCCAAACTTCTGCAAATCCTGCAGCTGGTACCGCGGGTCGCTAAGACTCGTAGGACCGTCCTCATCACTGTCCCTCTCTCCACGCTGAATGATGGTAAATCCATCATCTGTCGGTGCTACTCCCGTTCGTTGCACCGTGCGACCAAGAAGGTAATTGATAATTGTCGACTTGCCCGCGCTGTGGTTACCAAGCAGCATCACCATTGAGTGTCGATAGTCGGACGATGGCAAAAAGCTAAAGACATCGTTGTAGCGTCGCAAGGTGGTGCTCCTAAGCGCGGCAATGGCATCCTCAATCTCCTGCAGTGCTGTATCCGCTGTTTCCGTTGATTGCCACTTCCACGTTGTTTCATGCCTCTCCCCTTCCCGCAGGCCCGGTTCCCGCCAGTTTCGCCCAATCGTTGTAAACCACATGTTGGCTGCAGGCGCCAAGGAAAATCTGCGGGAGCTGTTGTACAACACCCGGGCGAATGCAGGCCCCTCCCCACATCGCAGGCGACGCTGCGCAGGGAAAAGCAACGGCATCGCCGGAGGCGACAGACTCCAAAACACGCGTGGCGTGTGCCAAAACCGGCGGAACCCCCTCTGCAGAGAGGCAGCACCCGCCCAGCAGCGCATTCCCCACAAGCTACACGAGACAACAAAAGCAATGAGAAAAAAAAAAAAACATGAAGGCTGCATTAACACTTGCGAGGCGGCAAGGCAAGTTAGAGGAGGAAATAGTAAGAACAATCAGTACAGTAATAATAGCACTAACAGTAATAATGACACTCCACGACACTATATATATATATATATATATATATATTAATAAAAAACAACAAACAAAAATAAAATTCTTCGGAACTGCAACGTTAGGCGATACCACCACCTCCAATCATACCTCCCGTGTTGCACGAATGACCACATGCGCGCGTGATCGCGAGTTGCGTGTGGCTCGCAGAGAAATCGAGAAATTCTACAATAGCGGCTCCGGTACAAATCGCAAACTAGCAAGACATGCCAAAATTCAAAACACAACTGCAGCAGTGAAACCTCAGCGATGGAAATGCCTGTCTTTCGCGCCCTCCCTTTATTCCTCTCGCGCAGTATTTCCTTATGGTACGCTGTTTCATGTACATATATGAATGCATCCATATGCGGGTAAGTAATCACATTAAAGGCAACTCAACCCAATCATGATGCTTTTCTTTTTGTCCTGTTTCCATTTCTCATTCCCCACACACACGTTTCATCGCTTTCGTGTCCCTACTTATCAGCTGGGTTATTATTCTTGATGTTATGTAACTAGACAACTCTCGCATGACAGCAGATGCCAGAAGGCCACCCAATACATAAACCCATACGGAAGGAGCAATGTATTATGAGTGTAATACGTGCAACACTGACTACAATCCAATACATCCACAGGCAGCAGCGCATATTACCCTCTCCCTCCCTCCCTCCCCACTCACTTACACAAGCCCCTCACCCCGTCCTGCACAACAGACTGCACACGGCAACGCAGCACATGAGGAGACGTGTATGCGGTTCGGTACTTGTGCACGCCCTCACATGCATGATGGTGTGCGGGTGCGCTCCAGCAGACAGTGGGAAGAACACACACACACACACACACAGAGGCAAACATATATATATATATATGGCAAGAAGCGTGCAACGAACGCATATGATTACAATGAAACAGCAGCAATAAAAGGCCAACAACAAAAAAAAAGTACGTAGCAACAATGGATAAAAAAGCGGAGAAAACAGACACACACACACACACGAAGGCACACACAGAACAAACATCAGGACACAAGGCAAGTGCAAAGACAAAAATTGAACAGGTGCGGGGAGACAGATAAAGCACCAATGAGACCTGAAAAGGGGAAGCCACTGATAAACGGAAAAAAAAAGGGAGCATTCCTTACAGACAATATGGCGAGAAAAGAATGACGGCAAGGAAGAATCGGCCACATTGGCCCAGCCCCTCATTCTCCTCCTGCATATACACCGCGCCCCCTCCTCCCTAGTTAGTTATATTCGCATAGAAAACAAAACAAAAAAAAACACACGTGCGGTGAGATGGAAAAAAAAAAAACATAAATGAAACATTCACAGACGTTTTATTGTTGTTGTTACTGTTTCGAATAAAAATAAAAAAGATAAAACCAACACACACCGGTCGTAAAGTAAAGCTCAGAAAACGTCAAAAGAAGAAGAAGAAGTATAATAATAATAATAATAATAATAATAATAAAACCCGCTTCCAATGCGCCTTCCCCTTCGTCTTAACATGCATGTCACATCTCCTCCTCACAGACTTTCCCTCCCTCCCCCTTTTCT
>NW_021706202.1:0-1381 GCF_003719475.1 Trypanosoma rangeli
CGTGCCGAACACCATCATCGCAACACCGGCGAGAAGCATCACGTACGTGAAGGTGTAGTGCATCCATCCAACCGACCGCAGCGACCAGTTACCGCCGTACATCATCAGGAGAGAGGGAAGAATAAAGGCCAATATACCGCCACAGAACGCACCAATGAGACCAAACACCGTGTTGATCTTTGGGATGAACAGGCCGCAAAGCAGCGAAGCAACAGCGAGGCTGATGACGAAGATACAGTGTTTCCAAAACGGCAGCGTGTCGGGGTTCCACCCAAAACTGTGGTAGAGGGAGTTTCGGGTGATCATGATGAGAAGCGGATAGGAGGCGCACAGCTTCACCAGCACGCCAACGTATCCCACCATCACCGCCGGCTCCTTGACTGGGTCGTACAGCAGCAGAGCGGAGACGGTTGCGCGACTGCCAAAGTCAAAGTAGCCGAAGATGCCTGTCAGGGCGTACAGGATGAAGCACAGAAGAACTGCAATGGCGGAGTACAGGGTGAATCGACTCACGCTGCGCTCTCTCATGTCCCAGTAGACCTCAAACGCACCGATATGGCACGTGTAGGCAAACATAAAAACTCCGACGCCGTCCAGTGCCTTGTTGCCGGTGCCGAACAAGTGGACACCGTCATCGGTGGGTCTGCCGGCGACAGTTATGTGTTTCGAGTTTTCTGCCAGTCCGTTCATGCCCGAGTGAACGATGATCATCACCACGAAGTAGATGATGAAGACAACGCCCACCGTCGAGACGTAGCGCAGCGAGTTGATGCGCCTCGGGATGACGAAGGGCAACATCAAGACAAGCCACACCAGGCTTGTCAGCAGACGGGCGCCTGAACTCGACCTCCAGTACCCCGAGGCATCCGCATTCTTGAAAATGGCCCTGAAGACGTCCGCCACGCAGATGATGAACGCGACACAGCCGCCGAAGGTAATTGCAGAACGCACAGCAGTTGTGAAGTAGTCAAAGCCAGGCCCCAGCAGCGTACGTGCCATGTCTTCGTAAGTCGTCAGGCCAAGCCGCTCCATCTGCACGGCGAGGCAGTACAGTGCGTAGACAGTGAGAACCCCAACGATGGCCGGGTACACAACCGCCATGACCACACCGCTGCTGTTTGAGGCGGCAGGGAGTCCGAGGATGCCAGCGCCAACGCATATGGAGGCAATGTTGAACACGGTGGACAGCATCCCGCCCGGTGGAATTATAGATGAGAACGACGCCATCACCGACCTCGCCCACCCACGCCGTTCCACGTCTTCCTTCTCGCATCCCTCGCCCACCACCTGTTCCGCGTCTTCTTTCCCGTAGGCGTTGCGGGCGACGCTTTGGGTGTCTTCTTCCTGCACTGCCTCCGTGGACAGCAATGGATGGCTCGTT
>NW_021706202.1:1637-2893 GCF_003719475.1 Trypanosoma rangeli
ATCCCGCCCGGTGGAATTATAGATGAGAACGACGCCATCACCGACCTCGCCCACCCACGCCGCTCCACGTCTTCCTTCTCGCATCCCTCGCCCACCACCTGTTCCGCGTCTTCTTTCCCGTAGGCGTTGCGGGCGACGCTTTGGGTGTCTTCTTCCTGCACTGCCTCCGTGGACAGCAATGGATGGCTCGTTTGTGTCGATGGCATCGCCTCCCGTGCAACCCTCTCCAACAGCGGCCGTGCGCCATCTTCTTGGTTGGCGGGGGCGTGTGGCCCGCCCACGGCCTCGGGAGGCGTGGTGCGGGCTTCGTGTGTCATTCCGTGACAAATACACCCGGCGAGTGCCTCTTCGCTTTCCTTTCGCTCTTAGAACGCAAACTAGTGAGAGTGCAACGTGGGTAGGGAGAGAAGGCAAATAGGCAAGGAAGGGTGGGGACATGTGAGTGGGGCCCTGCAATTGGCGGCCACTGGCGCTGGGTGCGGAGTAAAGGTGGGAGGTTAACGCATTATCTCGTGTGCCGCACAGCGTGGGCGGTGAGGGCTGCACCGGCCACTACCGCTGGAAGGTCGCGGCGAAGTACAGTGAGGCAAGAGGCCTCTCTGCTTCTTCCTGCAGTGACGACTCAAGAACGGCGCGCATGTGACGGAACATGTACGACGTGCCAACGCGGCAGGCACGCAGGCGCAGCTTGCCACCGTCCCCTAAATTCATAGCCTCCCGCGTACGTGGGACTCGTCTGTTTGTGCGTTTCCGCCGTTGTCCCCCTCGTCCCAGTGGCCCACGTCCCCGTTCTCTCCCTCGTGTGAAGGGCGGTGGTGGTGGTGGTGGTGCAGGGCAAAGGTGAGAGCGAGGGGGCGCAACGGCGGAAACGCACAAAAGTGTTATGTGTTATGAGAAAACAGGGGAGGGGGGAGGGGTGAGGGCGATGCTCCTCCGTTTCGGTCTTTATGTTTTTGCCGCCTCAATCTGAGTGGCCACTCCATCCGGCAGTGCAACGAACCACCACACACACACGCAGGAACAACGACAAAACAAAACAAAACATAATAAAACATGGAACCACGTACAGAGACGCACACACAAAAAATAATAAAATATGGAACCACGTACAGAGACGCACACACAAAAAATAATAAAACATGGAACCACGTACAGAGACGCACACACAAAAAATAATAAAACATGGAACCACGTACAGAGACGCACACACAAAAATATAAATATGGAACCACGTACAGAGACGCACACACAAAAAA
>NW_021706202.1:3197-4906 GCF_003719475.1 Trypanosoma rangeli
ATTACCGGCCTTACACTTAAAGTTCTCTTTTTAAAATAAGTCGTTTTGAGATAAAAACACACACAAAACAAATAAAACAAAAAAATAGAGAGAGAAAAAAAACGTAAAAAGTTATTCAAAACATTCCACGTTGCCGTCGTCGGTCTAACCCTGGATGGTGGCGTAAATGGTGGAGATCGTGCCAAACACAATGCCAGTGACACCCGCCACCAGCATCACGTACGTGAGGATGTAGTTGATGGCGCCCACTTTCTTCCACGTCCAATCGCCCGAATACATCACAAACAGCGCCGGAAGGAGAAATCCCAGAGAACCACCGGTGATGGAGCCTGCAAAGCCTAATACAATTTGGACCTTGGGGATGAAGAGACCAAAGATAAGCATGAGGAGCGAAAGAAACGTCACGGCAATGCAGTGCTTCCAGTAGGGCAACTTATCCACGTCCCACCCGAGACCGTGGTAGATGGCATTGCGTGCGGCCATGAAAAGCAGCGCGTAGGAGGCGCACAGCTTTGAGAGCACACCAACGTACGCCACCAACACCTCCGGCTCATCGAGTGGGTGGTACATGAGCAGAATGGAGCCGTCCACCTTCTTGCCAAAGTCCATGTAGCCAAAGAAGCTTGTCATGCCGTACAGCAGGAAGCAGAGCGTCATGCCAAGGCCGGCGGCAAACGTGAACCGCGTAAGCGTGGGGTTCTTCATGTCCCAATACACCTCAAACGCATTAATTTGACAAACGTAGGCGAACATAAAGACGCCGAGGCCCTCGATTGCCTCGTTGCCGGAATTGAAGAGCACCACAGCGGAGTTGTCATCCTTGCCCATGCTGGTATTGTGCATGTTTTCCGACAGCCCGTGCGTGCAGGAGTGCACCACAATCACCACGACGAAGTAGATGATGAAGGAAACCGCGAAGGTGGAAAAGTAGCGAAGCGAGTCGACGTGCTTCGGGATCACCAACGGCATCATCGCGCAGAGCCACACAATGACTGTCAGCAGGCGGTTGCCAGCCGTTGTCTTCAGAAATTCCGGCGCGCTCTGGCTGTGCGTCAAGACGTTATCGAAGATGTCGCCGACGCTGATCACGTACGCGACGCAGCCGCTGAGCCCATGGAAGACGCGGACCGACGCGACAAACAAAGCGAACCAGCGGCCCATCAGTACCACTGCCATGGCCTCGAAGTTGCTGATCTGCGTCCGCTGCGCCGCCACACCGAGGCAGTACATCGAGTAGATGGTCAAAAACGTAATGATCGCAAGGTACACGATGGCCATCACGGCCCCACTTTTGTTCGCAGCCAGGGGCAGACCAAGGATGCCGGCCCCGATCGACGACGACGCGAGGTTGAAGGCGCTCGCAAGGATTCCTCCAGGTGGAATTACGACGTTCACGCACGTGTTCAGCTTCGCGAGAAGACCGTTGGGAGCCGGCGACTGGTTCTCAGACGGCGCATTTGCCTCCTCTTTCTTGGCGATGCTGCCCTCATTGTAAGTGGAGGGGTGCGGCGAGAAAGTGTCATCGTCGGGACGTGTGCCCCTCGTGCCGGGAGCCGCGGCGGTAGGCGGGTGCATAGCGGTCAGCGCTGTCTCTTCGTTGCCAGTCGTGCGCATGTGATTGCTTCTCTCTCCAGAGGCTTTAGCTTACTACAGTTGCGACAAGAAGAGGTGGAAAGAGAGAGAGAGATGGAAAGGTGGAGGGAGGGTCG
>NW_021706202.1:4931-6527 GCF_003719475.1 Trypanosoma rangeli
TCAAAAACGTAATGATCGCAAGGTACACGATGGCCATCACGGCCCCACTTTTGTTCGCAGCCAGGGGCAGACCAAGGATGCCGGCCCCGATCGACGACGACGCGAGGTTGAAGGCGCTCGCAAGGATTCCTCCAGGTGGAATTACGACGTTCACGCACGTGTTCAGCTTCGCGAGAAGACCGTTGGGAGCCGGCGACTGGTTCTCAGACGGCGCATTTGCCTCCTCTTTCTTGGCGATGCTGCCCTCATTGTAAGTGGAGGGGTGCGGCGAGAAAGTGTCATCGTCGGGACGTGTGCCCCTCGTGCCGGGAGCCGCGGCGGTAGGCGGGTGCATAGCGGTCAGCGCTGTCTCTTCGTTGCCAGTCGTGCGCATGTGATTGCTTCTCTCTCCAGAGGCTTTAGCTTACTACAGTTGCGACAAGAAGAGGTGGAAAGAGAGAGAGAGATGGAAAGGTGGAGGGAGGGTCGCCAGGCAGGCAGGCAGGCAGTGGCGTGTCTGTGTGCGAAGGCACAGAGAGGAGGCCAGCGGGCCACACCACCACCGAAGCTCCATCTGGGCAGTTGGCGCCAAATTATTTCTTCACCCCCATGCCGGCTGCGTCTGCGCTGCAGACTCCACTCGGTGACTCAACTGCGCCGCCTATTGCTTCCGTGTTGCTGTCGTGCTCAGCAGTGGGGGGCCGTTGCAGGTACTCGGCGGTGCCGTACAGAAACACAGAGTCCTCCTCAGCGTGAGACGTCTGTCGCGACCGATGGGGAGTTGTTTCGTCCGCATCGCTCCCACCAGAAGTCGCGGTGCTGGGGTGTAGTACGGCGGCTGTGGCAGAGGCGAGTGGTATTCCAGTGAGGGGCCCTGTGGCGGGGCTGCGGTTGTCGCCTACTGCGGGATCCGCAGTTGGAATTGACGTGGCGGCGGCCTGAGGGCCCTCCGAGTAGAGCATCAAGTACAGTAAGCCTTGGCGTATCTCCTCAAGACGACGGAGTCTCAGTTGATCTTCCTCCTGTTCCCGTCGGCGAAGAAGAGCTGCGCGGCGCCGCTCTATCCGTCGCCGGGCGCAGTACTTGCTGTAGCAGAAGCAGAGTGTGAGGAGCAGCGTCAGGATGACCACCGTGGACCACACCAGCCCCTTCAATTGGCCTACTAACATCTCTGGGCCATGCATGCAGCCTGGCGGTGTGTGCGTGTGTGTGTGACGGGGCACCACGCCTCGGCATCCGCCGAAGACGACGCCCACAGAGAGAGACAAGAGGAAAACAAGGAATTCCACGGGCAAGCAGAGGGAGCTCAAAAGGGAGTAAGTGTGTGGTGGCGGCGCCCGTAACACATACACACACAAACTCACTCAGAGAGAGAGACACCCATTGCACCCAAAGTCGTGTAAAGCTCTTGTTTCAGGCGCAGGGGAGGGGCAGCAAAAAAAGAAAATGCGCATGCGCATGCACACATCGGAGGATCCGCCCCTGCAGCATCATTCGTTCCATTGGCCAGCACACGCACCACTCATCGCAGCAGCAACAACAACCCGCTCGCGTGCCATTAGGCCCCCCACCTGCTGAGGTGCACACGTCGCAGCATCCTCTGTTCGTGTCGAGAGC
>NW_021706202.1:6552-8338 GCF_003719475.1 Trypanosoma rangeli
CACCCAAAGTCGTGTAAAGCTCTTGTTTCAGGCGCAGGGGAGGGGCAGCAAAAAAAGAAAATGCGCATGCGCATGCACACATCGGAGGATCCGCCCCTGCAGCATCATTCGTTCCATTGGCCAGCACACGCACCACTCATCGCAGCAGCAACAACAACCCGCTCGCGTGCCATTAGGCCCCCCACCTGCTGAGGTGCACACGTCGCAGCATCCTCTGTTCGTGTCGAGAGCTGAACCGCATACGCCACTGACGCCACCCCCAGACAAACATGAATGGCCGCCCCTCCCCGGCGTTGCAGCAAGCCACACGGCGCCGCGCTCAAAGCAAGGCAACTCGCACGACAAGACGCGTGCCTGCCGTGTGGCGGACCCACCGCGGGGCAGCGGCAGCACAAGACACGGCCGCAGTCGACTTGGCGCATCTCCCTGGCGCACCGGTGGATGGCGGCCGACAAAAGTGCGGCGGAGACATCCTCCTCCGCCGCGTAGTGCCACGCAGACACGCATCAAGTCTTCGTGGTGCGGGGTCGCCATGTGAAGCGTCACGCCGTGCGGATGCAGAGAGAACCCCGCCACCATCTTTCTTCACCCCGCTGTGCACAGCGCCCCGTGAGCGCCACAAACACGCCCACAGAGCGAGAGAGAGAGCAGACGGCCCCATGATCGGCCAGGTCTGTTCTGTGCATTGCCACCCTCCCCTTGCCGCAATTCAGCGTCCGAGCGGAAGACAGGAGAAGAAGGGGCGCAGGCGGGAGGGAACGTGCGTTGGGGGAAAAACACATACCAGTTGCTGGCAAAACCAAATAGAAGAAGCGGAGGAAAAGACAACAAACGAAGAAAAGAAAGAGTGCCGCACCGGCCCGAATATGCCCCTCCCTCCCCCTCTCCCCACACACACGAACTTACACACTCAGCCGATCGCCTTCGTCGTCGCAGCTGCCGTCGATGGGTTGTGCTGGGGCGCGGCAGCAGGCGCCGGATGGTACACAGGCAGAAAAGACACAAAAAGAAGTAAAGCGGTGCCGACACAATATGGAAAGACCTGCGCGCCAGTCTCTTATGTTTGTGCCGTTTTTTTTTCTTTTCACATCATCGCATTGTCTGCGCCATGCCGCTTCGCAGCTCCTTCGAGAAGGACTGCAGCCCACTCGCCCCCTCGATGAAGAGGAGGCTGCCCCTGCTGTTCTCCGTCACGCTCTTCATGGTGTCGTAGTACTGGTTGATCATGAGCAGATTGAGCACGTCCTCGTTGTTCAGTCCGGGCACGTCCTGCCGCATCTCCGCAACGGACTTCCGCAGACCCGCCACGATGGCCTTCCGCTGCTCCGCCAGCCCCATCCCCGCCAGCCGCCGCGACTCACAGGCCGCCTCTGCCGCCCGGACGCGCTGCATCTTCTTTGTCTCTGCCTCATCCACGGCGGCCACGCGTAGCCGCTGGTTCTTCTGAATGCTGTTGATAGCCTCCGTGATGGCGCGTCCAGGGTCAATCTCCGTGATGAGCGCGGAGACAATGTCCCAGCCGTAGCCCTCAATGACGGCGTCCGTCTCGCTCTTCAGCTGCTGCGAGATGGTGCCGCGCTCAACGAAGAGCGCGTCCAGGTTGTACAGCGGAATCTTCGCCTCCACGGAGTTCTCCACGTAGCTCTTGATGACATCCAGCGGGGCCTCCACGCCATAAAAGGCGGCATCCTCCCGGCCAGGGATCACCTGCACGTGCACCGTCAGCCGGATGTTCACAAACACGTTGTCCTTCGTCTTGGATCGGATGAAGAGTTGGTGCTCCTGC
>NW_021706202.1:8363-10941 GCF_003719475.1 Trypanosoma rangeli
TACGTCCACGGAAGAATGCAGTGACAGCCGGGCCCCGCAGTTCCGAGGTACCTGCCGCACGCCTCCAGCAGCGCCACTTCCGACTGCTCCACGGAGGTGCAGCAGAAGCACTGGCCCATTTCCACTTCCTTCGATCCGCCGCGATCAACCGTGTGGCCGCCCCGCGCCCCCCCCTCTGTTTCCCTCCTGTGGTCCTCGCGCGACTACCCCTGAGCCCCTCGCGCCCGTGTGCCCGGCAAAAAAAAAAGGTGGGAGGCGGGGAGGGAATGCAGCACGCAGAGGGGGCAGCAGCGCCGCGGCGTCCACGAGATGGTGCGTGGCGTTGCCCCCGGCACTCATTGAAGAAGACGCAGAAACACGCATGAGCACAGAAAAACAAAGAGCTCACTGCGGCGGGTGGTGGAAGACACGCGGAAAAAGCCGGCCCCACGTGCCCTGCAATCCCACCGCTGGACGCATGCACGCGTCCCACCTACGCGGGGGACACTCAACAAGACATAAAATAAAAACAACAACAAACTCTGCCACGCACACAAGAGCGCATCCGAACCCCTCCCCCCTCCCCCGCCACGTACAAAAACAAAACACACACATAAAGAATACGAAGGAAAACAATAAACACTTTTGGGGGAAAAAACAAAGGTATTTATTAAACAACTGACAATCAGAAACAACAGTCCATATCCATATACATATACGCCTAGATATGTTTACAGGCTGTCTCTTGTATGGCCGTACACACAGGCATATCATATATACACACACCAAGTCTGACAGTTTCTACTGCACAGCATGACGGGGCCCGGAGAATAAAGGGGAGGGGGACATGTGCTCGGGTATTCGCTGTTACTGGTGGAATGTTTAGTGGGGACGTCCCACAGGACGCCTGGGGCAGTACTCCACCACACGAATTGGGCGTAGATGCAGCGGCGCCGCAACCGCCTCTGACGTCGCGCGTGGCTCCTCGACGGCGGGCGTTTGTTCATGCGAGTCTGCATTGCCCTCTGCCACTCCTGCGACCTCTCCGCCCCCCGCTTGTTGTTGTGGTGGCGGGTGGTGCGCTTCGTCTGCAGTCTCCACCACGACATGCTGCGCATTGTGCATGGTTTGGGTCCGGATGAACTTCCGCCCCCCGCGAACGACGCCAACACCAAAGCTGAGGAGCTTCATGTAAAGCACCGCGCCAATGGAGGGGGAGGCCTCCCAGTTCCACGCCACACTGCTGGTGCGGTAGATGAAAGGCTTCCGCAGGTACCCAAGGCAAAGGGGCCTGCCCAACGCCGATCACGCACACCGCCACAACCTTCGCCGTGTTTCGGGGCGTCCAAAACTCCGGCAAAACCTGAAACTCCCGCACATGCGCCTCGGTCTCCTCCCGCACGTGCCACCAGCTGTAGACGAGGGCGAGGGATAAGGTGGCGAGGGAAGTAAGCATAAAGTACCCAAACAGGGTGAGGATGACGCCGTCCAGGTTAAACATCGTCGCGCAGTTCACGCGGCGCCAGGGGGACTCTACAGGAGATGCTCCCCAGCGCGTTGCGAAGGAGCACCGAGAGGCCCGCAACGAAGACAACGGTGGAGACGGCGAGGGTGATGGCAAGCACAAAGTGGCGTGAGCTTTGCCACAGGAGCGTGCCCCGCCGAATGGATGCGTTAAAGGGCTTCTTGCAGGTCTCGCACCGGTTTATATTGCGAATGTTACGCTTCGTACTTTCGAGGCGCCAGCGGTCCAGGCAGCTGCGGTGCACCCACCGCACGGAGCCAGTGCACTCGCACGCCGACACAAGCTTCTCTTCCTCCTCCCCGTCATGGCAGGTGCGACGGACGCCCTCTTCCTCCTCCTCCTCCCCACCCTGACCTGTGCCGCTACCGCCAGAGTTGTTCTTGGACACATTGCCATGGCCCCTATGAGTACTGTTATTATTCCCGCTGCTCGGGCCGGGACTCTCATCAACAGCCGCGTATGTCTCGTGCTGCGACTGCAGCTGAAACGGCGCGGGCGGTGTGGGGCCATCGTGCATGCCGGGCCGACGCTCTGTCTCCTGCATGAGGTGACGATGCCGTTTCTCCAGCTGACGCTGTCGCGCACGAACGCGTCGGTTGCGGTAGATCCCCCAAAGCACCGTGCCGCCCCCCCACCGCCGCCTTGATGACGGCGTCCCGCAGGAGGTACGGCAGGTACCACAGCCAGCTGATGACGTCAATGTCGACGAGGTACCCGGGGAGCAGGTCAATGCGCCACAACAAAAACGGCGCCGCCAGCAGCAAAAAGGCAAGCGGCAGGCCAAGCGCAAACACATCCTGCATCCGCACCATCTCCTCAGCGGGCATCTGCTCAAAGAACAGACGCACCTGGCAGGTGTAGTTGTGGACCGGCAGCATGTACCCGTGGCGGGCGCTGACGATGAAGTGGTGCTGCATTGCCACCGGCGCCGGCTCCACACGCAGCATCACCGTCGGCAGGACGTCGCAAAAGGAATTGCTCTCAAGAATAGTCGCCATCGCGTTCCAAAATATTGCCCATGCGCTCGGCGGCTTGCTTCGTCGCGGCGGCCCAGACGGCTCCCCCGCGGTGCCT
>NW_021706202.1:11312-12830 GCF_003719475.1 Trypanosoma rangeli
GCACGCTCGCGCCGCCGCGCCGACTCCAGACTCCGAACAGGCGCCGCAGCCTTCTGTGTCGCCGTGGAGCATCGTAGTGCAACGTCCGCTGTGGCGCTCGTGGCGTCTGCCTGCCTGCCTGCCTGCCTGTGTGTCTGCGGCTAGCGAGGGGTGCCGTCCCGCAAGAAGGGAAAGGAGGATGGAAGGAGGTCAACACCAGCACAGCCGCGCGACAAACAGCGCGGAAGATAAAAAACAACGGTCTCCGACTCCTACACCAACACACGCTCAGCATCATTACGGTGAGGGCTATCATAAAAATTACAACAAATGCATGTAAAAGAAAATGGTTAATTAACACACAGACACAAAGCCTCGTAGACACATGAAAATTAATTGTGCTACCAAAAAGGCCTCTATCCTCAGCCACGGCTTTCTACATTTCACACATTAGGCTTCAACAAAATATAGAAAAAGTAGCAGCTGCTTTTGAGCGGAAGTTGTCGAGTGACCGGCGGGGGCATCCGCATTCACGTGTGCCCTCCGCTCGCGCGCGATGCCCGCATTCCGCCGCCGAGCCCAGTGACAGCCGCACCGGCAGCGCCAGAAGGACGGCGACGGGTCGGCGGCACGTTCTGCAGAGGCGCCTGCTGCCTCCCGTTCCGTTGCCGTAGCGAAGCAAGAAGGATGCCCACCCACACGCAGTGCCGCCCAGCACACCCGTCGCCACCCTCGGGTTCCGACCGCATCGTCAATCCGCGCCATCACACACGCACGCGTTCCAAGCAGCGCAGAACCACACAAAACATACCAAAAACAAAGACA
This sequence comes from Trypanosoma rangeli, assembly GCF_003719475.1. Classification (NCBI taxonomy): domain Eukaryota; phylum Euglenozoa; class Kinetoplastea; order Trypanosomatida; family Trypanosomatidae; genus Trypanosoma; species Trypanosoma rangeli. The sequence continues at coordinate 12,117 of NW_021706202.1, forward strand.
AAAAAAGAGAGAGGAGGTATGGGATACACTGCACCACAAAGCTTCAGAGATGGAAAACATATGCCTGTCCATGAAGAGTCGCGCTTGGCCGCAGGCTGCGCCAAGTGAACCCACCACCGCCGCAGGCTGCTGCGGAGGCGCACCGTACATTCGCTGGCGGGCACAGAGGGGCGTCCCGGGCGATGGCCTCCGCGGCGCTCAGTCGCCCTTCACAGCGCTGTAGATGGTGGCGCCCGTGCCGAACACCATCATCGCAACACCGGCGAGAAGCATCACGTACGTGAAGGTGTAGTGCATCCATCCAACCGACCGCAGCGACCAGTTACCGCCGTACATCATCAGGAGAGAGGGAAGAATAAAGGCCAATATACCGCCACAGAACGCACCAATGAGACCAAACACCGTGTTGATCTTTGGGATGAACAGGCCGCAAAGCAGCGAAGCAACAGCGAGGCTGATGACGAAGATACAGTGTTTCCAAAACGGCAGCGTGTCGGGGTTCCACCCAAAACTGTGGTAGAGGGAGTTTCGGGTGATCATGATGAGAAGCGGATAGGAGGCGCACAGCTTCACCAGCACGCCAACGTATCCCACCATCACCGCCGGCTCCTTGACTGGGTCGTACAGCAGCAGAGCGGAGACGGTTGCGCGACTGCCAAAGTCAAAGTAGCCGAAGATGCCTGTCAGGGCGTACAGGATGAAGCACAGAAGAAC
>NW_021706215.1:0-9010 GCF_003719475.1 Trypanosoma rangeli
TATATATGTATATATATATATATATATATATATATATATATCAGACGCATACACATACACGCTCACTCAATGCCTGCGTTAGTGGGTTGTGTAGCCTTCCCCCACAGGTAATTGTGTGTTTTTGTGTGAGAGTTGGTTTCCCCTTTTCTTTTTTCTCTCTTTTTGCTTTGTCCTTTACCTTCGTGGAAGTGAGAATAAAAAAAAAGAGGAGAGTACGTACGCATACAATGCATACATATGTACGTTTCCCGTGGAGACACGATGCTGCAGGGGTGATGATGAAACATTTTTGTTTTTTTAACTTCTTTTTTTACTATTATTATTTTTCTGTTTCACTTAACCGTGTCACTGAGGCGACTCAGTGCAAAAGGAGTCAGCACGTCTGTTTTTGGTTTAGCGCACGCCTCCCCGGGAAAGTGACAGGACAGTGGCGGCAGTGCCACAGCTATGGAGGGTAATGGCGGTGCTAGGGCTGGAGATGGAGGTGCAAGCGTTGACGCTGTGATGCCATGGAGAAGTCTGTGTGACGACATTCTCGCCGCATACAAGGCAAAGCAGGACATTGTTGTACTGCAACGCTTTGAGGAGCTTCAGGCGATGCCTGAACTTGACCTCCTTCTCGAGGTGTCTCGCCGATGCGAAACAACAACAGGAGCGCCCATCAAGACGTCAATGAATGGGGACATACACGACAACACAGCCGCCACTGCGGTGGCTGTTAACGCGGATGCGTTAGAAAAGGTGGAGTTCTGCTGGGGACGCGCGCTGCTTGCAGCGAAACGACTTGCGGGAGATGATGATGAGCATATTGTTACAATTGTGGAGGCCTTTGAGCAGCGGTTTGAGCGCCCATCTGAGTACCTGCGTGTCCTTGCCATCACTGCGGACAGTGCACTGGAGGTCTTGCAGCTGCACCAGCTAGTGGAGGGGAGCATTTCTGCCAGTGCCATCACGGCCGCACTGCACATGTTCCCTTCTCTTACTGCGGATAGAACACGTGAGCTGCTGGAGTTTCTGCGCATCAATGATGTCTCCCTGACGAACGAAGTGTCGGAGCAGCTGGAAAAGCATTTTGTAATGCGCATGAAAACAGAAGACGCAGAGGATGTCTTTCAAGAGATGTGTTCTGTCGGCGTTAAGCCCATGTCTACGCGACCATACAACCTTATCTTTATGAAATCCACTCCATTTAGGTATATGAGTCCGGTTGAATATTACCTCGACATGCTTGACCGCGGCATTGCACCTGAGAACTCGACGTTCCGTATCCTCAGTAAGCAGACGCAGAATGATGGATTCACCAACCAGCATTTTAGGTCGCTTGCTTGGGGGAACGCAACGTCAGGTCGGCGTCGCGACGAGGATGAACGTGGTGGCACACAACTTTTCTTTGCCATGACCTTGGAAGATCTGGCAAAATCTAAGCCAGAGGCAACGTTGGAGGAGGCTCTACGCGTGTTTTACCGTATGGATGTGGAAGGCACCCCACTCACTAATGGATCCCCTGTGGTTAGTGCATTATTAACACACTTTTGTCGTCAAGGTCACTTGGAGGATGCTGAACGCGTACTACTAATGTCGCAGGAGCGTGGTTTTCGACCGACCAGCTTGACAGTGCAGCAGTTGCTGAGAGGAAACAACCCCGATCGTTTTAACCATGCAGAAATGGTACTACAACAAGTGGTGGAGGCAGGTGAGGTGATTCAAGTAGAATGTGTTGAACTTCTACGTTACTTTGTCGCAGAGAAGATACGTAGCAAAGCTGTGCGTGTATTACGTGCCTTTGTTATTCAAGGGTATCAGCATCCGAGTGAATCAATTCCCTTTGCCATAGCATCTATGGCAATGAAGTTAGGTCCTTTTGACTGGGCTTTGGGTGTGCTGGCTGTTCTGCTTGCCACCACTGACAAGCCTGTTGGAAGGGGTGTTCAGTCACGTATTCGTTACACTGCTCACGATATTCGTAGTCGAGAGCTTCTTGCAGTGCTAGAGAAATGTGACTGGAAACGTGAACGTCTTCTTTCCGCAGCTGAACTTCAAGAACCCGAAAGTAACAACGGTAACAGTGGAGCTAGTGATGGTGGTGGGGCTGCCTGGGTGAATCCCAGGAACCATCATAGACCAGATCGGGGTCTGTCTTGGTTGGGGGCGATGCACATTGCGCTGAAGGAGATGTGTGTGGGGTCCGAGGTCCTGGAGGCCTACAAGAAAACCCTTCTACAGGCCATTGAGAAGGCGAAGGAAAACTGCGGCAGTACTGTGACCGGTTGATGCAGATTGAGAAGTGTCTAATTTGCAAAGCCTCTTGTGTACGCCGTGTGTGTGTGGGGAAGGGGGGAGGGGGTAGCGATTTATCTAAGGCGTGCTGTGTTAGGCGGTGCCGGAGATAAAATGTGTCGAGCGCACTGAGTGTCTGCCAGGTGGCACTTACTGCAAGGATACACGTAAAGATGTGTGTGAGCATTAAACGAGGAGGGAAGAGAAAGAAAGGTGTGAGAAATTACCAAGGGAGGAGGGGCAGTCTGAAGAAACAGCAAACAAACAAAAGACTAGAAATGAGGAAAATGGTTGTGCGTTGGGTGGGCAGGGGGAGGGGAAGGGGAAGGGTGTTAAGCCGAGCAAAGCCGCGATAGATGAAGTTATTACGCTTTGTTTCCTTTGCGTTAGAGAAGAAAATGAGGGAGTCGCCGTGCGGCAATATGGATGTCACGTTTTTGGGAAACTACACGCAGACGCAATGGAAAAAAAAAAAGGCACGCAAAGTATTTTTTTAAAAAAAGGGAGACACAACGCCGCCAGCACCATCGCGTACTTCATTCTCCTGGATGTGCTCGTGGAACGGCCGCTGACGCGCGTGGGCGTGGTGGAGACGGGATGGCATGGGCTACAGAGCGAGGACGATATATAAGGAGAGGCAGAGGGAGGGCAGGAGCGGCAGGAATGAGAAGCAATCAAAGAAAAAGAAAAAGAACAGCAACGACAAGTGGCCGTTCGAGGCTCTGTTGCTTTGCATTTCAGCAACGTGCCTCCCTTCCGTTGGGGTTGTTACTTCCTGCAGCTCTCGCTCTGTCCCTTATTTACTGTATGCCCGTGTGTTGGTGGAAGGAAAATAAAAATTTAAAAGGAGTGGTGCCGCATCCGTCTCTCTCTCCGCGTAGCCCGTTATATATATATATATATATATATTTGTTGTTGCATGTGTTTCGTTATTAGTATTTTTAATTATTATTTTGTTTTTCTTTCCACGTCATTGTTGGCCCTTCCTCTTGTGCTGCGTCAGTGCTCTCTTGTGAGGAGGGAATAGCCGTGGGGACGACGGGAGGAGGAGTAAGGAGGAAAAACTTATCAAGAAAGCGAAAGGGCAGATGGCATCCCCAATAGAAATCTACCGCAAGGCATGCACTGCTCTGGAGGTGCCCCCAAATAGCGGGGTGCTACGCATTATGCCTGAGAGCACGGCGCACTTAAGTAGCTTAAGCGTCATGCAGTTCGGACGCAACTTTCTTGGGGATCGCGGCATTGTGCCGCTGATTTCTGTTCTCGCGCACGCCTCCTCCCTTCACACCCTCAATCTGCGAGACAACGGAATCGGGAACGACGGTGTGAGGGCTCTATGCCGTGGACTGCGCCGCCTGCCAGCACTGAAGGTGCTAGAGTTGAGTGGAAACCCCTTCACATTTCTGGCAGCGCGGCAACTCGTACACCTTTGCGAGGATAGCGCCGCACTCACTGTGGTGGGGATGGAAGCCACGCTCATGACGGAGCCACTCAAGGCGAGCATACTTCGTCGCATTCACGAGGCTGTACAACGTCGGGAGAAGCGAAAGTGGGCTGCAGAAGAATCTCTTGTAGGTGAACATGGTGGCATCAAAGGTGCGGCTGCGGGCGAGGCAGCACGAGAACCAGTAGTAGCGGCAGAAGTTATGTTACGGTCTGCGACTCCTCTGGTGGAGGATACGCCTGCGCCGCATAATTCGTCTCCGCATGTTGAGGGTTCTCTCAATTCTGTACACTCACTCGTCCTGCAAAGTCCCGAGAGTGCTGCAAGGAGCAGTAAGGTCAAACGCGAGGACCCGAATGAGAATGAGAATGAGAATGAGAATGAGAATGAGGGGAGCCAAACCGGAACCAAGCCGATTGCATTGGGACCCCCACTGTTGTCCCTGCTGTCAACAAGCGGTGTCAATGAACAGCCATCCGCGTGCTTTGATGGCGACAAAAAGGCGGGGGAAGAAATCCCTGCCGCTGCGGACGACAATGGTGTGGAGTGGGTGGCTGACAAAACAAACGGAGATGCGCTTCCTGAGGAGGCGGATACGCTGAAAATGACGCCACTGGAGGTATTGCTGAGCGAGGAGGAAGAAGCCATCCGGTGGCAGGCATCAAAAGTTGATGTTTCTTCAACAGCAGTCGCTTCCATCCACACACCTGTTCATCTCCTTCGAACAGTGTCAAAGTCAGCCGGGAATGTTTCTGCCACTGCCTACGGATCGTCCTTCTCGCAAGAGGTACATGTAGCGGAGGCGGAAGGAAAGTTGATGGAATTTGCATCGACAACGGCAAAGGAAGATGAGTTTCTCGACCTTCTCTTTGGGAGTGAGGGAGAGTGAATTGCGGCGGTTTCGCTGAAATGAAATGTATAGAGGTGTATGAGTATGCCCACTATTATTTTTTTTCCGCCCTCTTTTTTGTTTTTGTTTTTTTTTGTTTGCCGTCTATGTGCACGGCGGCTCTGCTTATTTACAGCACCGCAAAAAAAATTTTTTTTTTTTTCATCTGATTTCAAAACAAGTGAGAAGTCTAGGACAGCAAAACATATTTAAACAACATTGAGCTCAAGGACAGTCCAGATGGGGACGTTTTTGGATAACAAGCATGAGTACCTCAAGGAACACAACATTCCGCAGCTCATGGACAACATTGTGCGGAACCTCTTGCAAGATCTTCCGGAAAACCCAACTAAGTACATCCACGACCTCCTGAAGGGTCCAATTCCACCGCAGATCATTATTGCAGGCCCTCCTGGAAGTGGCAAAGGAACACAATGTCATGCCATTGTGGAACGTTTTGGAGTTGTGCATATCTCTTCTGGAGATATACTGCGTGCAGAGGTGGCGGCAGGCACTGATGAAGGAAAGATGGCAGAATCCTTCATTAACAGTGGTCAGCTGGTTCCCAACAAACTCATTACAGGTATGGTTTGCAACAGGCTAGAGAAGGAAGATGTGAAAGAGCGTGGGTGGTTGCTTGACGGGTTTCCCCGCTGCAATGTTCAGGCAGAAGCGCTGGAGGCTGTAGGCATTGTACCGCACGTCGTTGTTTTGTTGGAGGTGCCTGATGCAACCGTCATTGAGCGCATAGAGAACCGCCGCACAGATCCGGTCACGGGTGATGTTTACCACCTGATGTACAACCCTCCTCCGCCCGAGGACGTCGCCCTGTGCGACCGCCTCATTCAGCGCGAAGACGATCACCGCGAGACCGTTACGGCTCGTCTGAAGGTTTACCACAAGAACATCAGTGGCCTCAAGGCGCACTATGGAACTCTCGTTGAAACTGTAAATGGGGATGAAAGCATCGAGCACGTTACGGAATGTGTTCTCACAGCTGTGGAAAAGCGTCGTCTCAAGTAGCTTGGGACATTTTTTGCTGTTTACCTTTTTCTTTTTTTGTTGTTTAGCTTTTTTTTTGTTTTGGTTCTTCTTGTTGTGTTTTTTTGTTTTTGTTTTGATTGTTCAAGTTTTTTTTTTTTTATTATTGCTGTTGTTTTTTTTCTTCGTCTCATGCTCTCTTTTTTCTTTTTTGTGGTGTTAGGTGAGGGGTTCTCACCTGGACGTAGAAAGAGGCAAAAGATATTGCGTGGGTTGCGCATAGGGCAAAAAATGACGTTTTTGTTTTGTTTTGTTTTTATGTATTCCTCTGCTTCTTTTTGTTTTTTTTGTTTTTTTCCCATTTTTAGCTGTTGGTGTTGTTTCTGTTTTGTTCTTGTTTTTTGTTTTTTTTTTTTTTTTTTGCCTATCGGGCAGCTGGGTCAGCGTGATTCTATTCATGTAACTATTCCGTTATGTAAATGTGTCTCGGTGCAGATATGGGTCCCCTGCAGAAGTGCACGAGACCACGCGATTTATCTTCCACTCATCCGTCCATATATATATATATATATATATATATATATTGGTATACGGACACACATTTTTGGTCAATGCATACGGAACCAAATGCCTGCGTTGATGGTGGAGCGACCTGCGTGAATCCCCATATGTGGACGTTTGTATTCGACCTGTTTCCATGAGAAAACATTCTTCATTTGATATTGCTATTGTTGCCCCTGTTTCGGTTTTTTTTTTTTTTGCTTTCCTTCTCTTCTTCTTCGGTGGTTGAGTCGCCGTTGAAGAGTGTGATAGAGGCGCAGGCACAAAAGCGCGACTGGTTCCAAGAAGGGCCAACACAAGACCACGGATACAGGGAAGAGAAACTTGCAGTTTGTGTATTGGCAAGCCGATCTTGTGGGTGCGTGCCAGTGCCCTCTCCTTGCACTGTGGAGCGATCTGCATACACATCCATCTAACCGCGAGCTACACGTTCCCTCCTGTTGGAGCTGTAGCGAGCGACAGGCAAACGTATTGGCGCCCTGTGTATTTTGTGACCCCTTGTGCAACTCGCGCTCCCTCTCCACCCACAGACGCGGAGAAATAACCGAAGATGAGCTGGCGGCGCAGTCCTGCGCCGCCGTCGAGCCAGCAGCCGTACAACTCGGCCAAAAGCTCCCGCGCGAGCACCCCAAATGGATTTTCCCGCACGCGCTCCGCGCAAGCTTTACGACGGAGGGGAAGAAAGAACCGCGTGTCTCACACGGTTCGCCACACATTTCGAAGTCGTGCGTTGGATGTAACACCCCTTTTCACAGTAGATGTCGCGGTGCGGTGTGTCGAGGTTGTCAACGAACGCATGGCGTGGACTGCCGAGTTTGACGGCTCTATCGCTGTGCGCAGCATTCCAAAGGGAAGTGAACTGCGAATCATTCCAGGGCGAGAAGGCGTCTTTTGCAACTGCCTTTTATTTGTTGTAAAAACAGGAAAGGTATGGACGGCTTTCAGTGATGGTTTTCTCCGCGTCTACGATGTTAACACATTTGTCATGGAGAATGAGTTCGTGCAGCACAACGGGGCCGTGGAATGCATCGCTGAGATGGAGGGCCGTGTTTATACGGGTGGGCGAGACTGGAAAATCTACCAATGGGTACCTGAGAGCTATAACTACGAGCGACAGTTCTCTGGCCACACCAACGCCGTCAGGTGTCTTTGTCCATACACTGGAAGCACAGGAGCTGTGCTGTTTACAGGAGGTGATGATGGCATGGTAAAGGCCTGGGATCCGTACCTCCCAGTGAAGCAATCCAATGAAAATAATCCTTGCGTGCACACATTTGTGGGACATACACGCGGGGTCTGGGCTTTGGAGCTCGTGAGTCCAAACAATCAGCTGTGGTCGGGTGGCGAAGATACCACCATACGCGTTTGGGATCTTCAATCGTTAAAGTGTGTCACTGTGTTGGAACACCACCGCTCCCCTATTGCTTGCTTGACACTCGTGGAGCATCGTGTCTGGAGTGGTGACAAGCATGGTCACATTCTTTTGTGGGATCTAAAAACCCTCTCACCCACGCAGGAGATCTCGCAGCAAATGCGGGTGGAGCATAGATCGGTGCTTGTTATACGAAAGATGGTTTCGACAATATCTTGGAAGGTGTGGACCACAGGCTCTGCCGGTCACATTCACTGCTGGAATGCTGACTCCATGCCTCTGCTGTTTGACCACGACTCTACCGGAGAGATGTTACCGCACACGGATGAAGAGAATGTACGGGCGCTTGAGCGAGACAACAAGTCACTTCTGGGTGAGCTTGCAAAGCTGACAAGGCAGCTGGAGTCGGAATACGGACGTTCCAGGCTTGAGGTCTTTAACCACGTGCAGGATAAGCAACTCCTCATGGACACCAATGACAGTTTGCAGAAGAAACTCCGCAAACGGCGGCACTCCTGGAGTGATGGCAGCAGCGGGGCCGTCGAAAAAAGAGACCGGTCGTCGCGTCTAACCTCAGGCTCTCCCCCGCCACGATGTGTTAAGTCACCAACGCCAGCAAGTGCTTTGTCACTCGTCGCGGGACAGACAGGGGAGGGCGTGAGAGGTGGCATGCGTTCCCCGCCTTTTTTTACGCGGTCTGTGGACTGTGAGGATGCGGTGTCTATCACTACAGCACATAAACGATTCTTTCCCGGCAACGCCTGGGGCGATATCCTACCACGCAACGAAACGGAACTCCGCGTGGCATTTACACGTGAGGCGGCTCAAGCACTGAGCCTCCCTGAAGACAACTTCCAACAAATATCGATGAAGCCCAAGCAGCATGGACTTCTTACCACAGTAGCCGTTCGGCATTGTTTGTCAAGGCACTCAGAGGACGTTCAACGCCACCTCGACGCACATCCTTTTCTCGACATCCTCAACCACTACAGAATAGCCCTGGAGGGCAGCAACAAAGCACTCAAAGATGCCCTCACCCACGACCAAGACGAAACCAAATCAACAAGAAGATCCAAAAGCGATAATACCAACAGAAGAACATTCAGCCGTTCTGTCGACAGGGAGAAAAGCGCTCAACAAGCTAATCTAAACGATGAACTTGAAAAAGTAAAACAAACCAACATGCGGCTTCACACAGAAATTAAGCAACTAAGTGCACAATTGGCAACAACAAACCCTCCAAGCCACATCAATTTGAAGGAGGAGTACGACGCGCTGAAGAGCTTTGTGGATGGCTCTCTTAAGCCGCAGATATCGCGGTTGAAGCGGATGAACGGGGAGAAGGATCTTGACCTGCGGGCAAACGAGGAGCGTATCAAGCTGCTGCTGCGGGACCAGGAGCAGCTGCAGAAAAAGTTAGCAGGGATGAGCCTCTGAGCCGCATCAATTTGAAGGAGGAGTACGACGCGCTGAAGAGCTTTGTGGA
>NW_021706215.1:9035-9500 GCF_003719475.1 Trypanosoma rangeli
AACGAGGAGCGTATCAAGCTGCTGCTGCGGGACCAGGAGCAGCTGCAGAAAAAGTTAGCAGGGAGGGAGCCTCTGAGCCGCATCAATTTGAAGGAGGAGTACGACGCGCTGAAGAGCTTTGTGGACGGCTCTCTTAAGCCGCAGATATCGCGGTTGAAGCGGATGAACGGGGAGAAGGATCTTGACCTGCGGGCAAACGAGGAGCGTATCAAGCTGCTGCTGCGGGACCAGGAGCAGCTGCAGAAAAAGTTAGCAGGGAGGGAGCCTCTGAGCCGCATCAATTTGAAGGAGGAGTACGACGCGCTGAAGAGCTTTGTGGACGGCTCTCTTAAGCCGCAGATATCGCGGCTGAAGCGGATGAACGGGGAGAAGGATCTTGACCTGCGGGCAAACGAGGAGCGTATCAAGCTGCTGCTGCGGGACCAGGAGCAGCTGCAGAAAAAGTTAGCAGGGAGGGAGCCTCTG